>NW_006799980.1:2532094-2551085 GCF_000485575.1 Poecilia formosa | reverse complement strand
TTTTGAGTTGTGATTGCGTCACCCAAGGATGCACTCACTCAGCGACTGAGACTTTTCAAATATTTGCTTGCTTTTATTTTCTTTCACGAATCATTACACTTACGAGTGCTCAATAAAGCAAGATTGAATCATGTAGCAAAATTTAGCTGAGAAATTCAGTGGTGAAATGCATTTCAGCAGAGTTCACTAACATAGGAGATGTGGTAGCAGATTCAACAAGTTAATTGCAAATGAAATAATTTATATTGCTGCTGTTTCACCACATAAACCCTAATAGTATCTGACTGGTTAATCTCAAACTTGGCTGAAGACTTTATTTTAAAGATCAAAATAGTTCAGCTGGGCTAGCAACACTTTTCTAATATAGTGTTAGGATTTCTGAGAGATTTAGTTTTTCTAAGGCGGAGAGATTAAATAAATTTATATCATGAGCCATAAAAAAAAACATAATTCCAATGTTTGCTTTTATATTTATTTGGATAAAGAAAAAAATAATTTCACAAATGCATCTGCAGTTTTAATAAAATTTTTACATGTATAAATATCAATTTTGAGACATTTTGATTTATTGAATTGTGGCACATATGGCTTCCCGTACCTGCTGTGGTTCAAATTGTCTGTACAGTATATATAAGTTATTAATTGGTAAACCTTATTGTTGAGTGGCACAGACGTGACAACAAACACACACACACACACACACACGCGCACACATTCAAAAACCCCCCAAAACCTCAAAATGGCACCAGGGAGGAAGAACCCGTACGTGCCTGCTGTAGATTGATATCAAATGTTGATTCTTGTCAGCGACTCGTCTAACTCAGACCATCGTTTTCTTTCATCTCCCACTTGCGTAGTTAAAGGGCACGGGCCTGTGTTTACTTTCTGCATGTAGGCTTTTATAGTATTAGTCAAATAGAAAAGCCAAGTTACCGCAGATTATTTGAAGAGCCTCGGCTTCAGAGAAACCATTGATTGAAATTTCATCTGCAGGCAAGGCTGCTGAGGTCACACTCTCACCTTGAGTCACTTCAGCCCACCGTACGACGCTGTGGCACAATAAGTGTTGAAAGCAACTCGAGTCAAATGGGGAGAAGGGTTTTTACCGCTGTGTCCCAATGCCGACGAAGATCAAGGACTTTGTAGTGTTTAGTGAAGTGGAACTGGAGATGATCTAAATGACTTACGCAGTCTGGTCTGGATATTACACTTTGTGGTGATCAGCATGGCTGCATACCTCTTACACACATCTGCATTTTTACACAAAGCAAAACTATTAAAGGGATTCGTTGTTTATCTTAAAAAATTCAGATCTTTTTTTGTTAATTTCTCCCTGAACCGAAGGCTAACTGTGAGTAAAGGAGGACAGAGTTGTTCCAGTTGAAACAATGCACACACCTCACTTCGCAACAGGAAAAGCCCACTTAATAGACAAAACAGAAGTATTTTGTATGTTCAGTTTGGGCTTATGTGGATTTGTTGTCTTTTTTTGTTGTTGTTCAGGGTTTCCCCTAGAGCAGTGGTTCTTAACCTTTTTTGAGGTACCGAACCCACCAGTTTCATATGCGCATTCACCGAACCCCCCCCAGACACACACACACACACACACACACACAGAAAATAATTTGCGGTATTCTGATTTATTAATGTAATTATATTAGTTGTATTACCTCCCCCACGCCACTAGAGGCAGTACCAACCCCGAAAAGATGCGACTAAGGAGCAGATTTAGACTATAGAATTTGGTAAAAACTGAGCTTTACTGAAGTAATTAAAGACACAAGTTCAAATCCATGCTGAGAGTGGAACTCCTTCCCGCAGCACTGATTGGCTAAGCAATGTAACGTGATCCTCTGGAGGAAGTGATGGCAAAGCGGGGCGTCATCATGACTTTACACAGTGTGTCTTTACCTCTGCGGTAAAGACGCACTCCGCCGAACCCCTAAGACCGACTCATCGAACCCCTGGGGTTTGATCGAACCCAGGTTAAGAACCACTGCCCTAGAGGATTATAAGCCTGGCGGGCCACCAGGCTTTACTTGTGCCCCCACCAGGCTTAGCATTGCTCATATACACTGCTCAAAAAAAATAAAGGGAACACTCAAATAACACATTCTAGATTCTGAATGAATGAAATATTCTCACTGAGTACTTTGTTCTGTACAAAGTTGAATGTGCTGACAACAAAATCACACAAAAATCATCAATGGAAATCAAATTTATTAACCAATGGAGGCCTGGATTTGGAGCCACACACAAAATTAAAGTGAAATGTGTGAAATGTTCCCTTTATTTTTTTGAGCAGTATATTTTTAGTTTATTTTAATGTTTACCCCTTTTTTTTAAGACTATATAGTTGGTCTTCGGGTATTAATCTTCCAATAACACATAATTATCAAGTGATATTTTCAAACTTCCTGTCAACTTTAAGTATTTTTTTAACTCAATAAATAAATAAATAAATAAATAAAAATGCCACTCATCCGGGTTTAGAAAGTTTTCTGGGGGAAATCCTGACATTGATGGCAAAGTTTTATCTACATGTCAGCAAGTTCACTTCCAAGTCTAAAAGAAATGATAATACTTTACTGATAATGAAACTGACTGACTTTGAAGCTGTTGTTGTGATTGTATGGATTGATTGCTTAGCTGTGACGCGTCGAATGGAAAGAACAAAATTATCTGATTGTTAGAAATTTGACTGGTTGGTCATTTGACAAGATGGTGTTCCTATTACTTTTTTATGGCCATTTTTATACCACTGCAGTGCTCAGGAGCAGTTAATTTATTTCAGCAGGATAGGTTAAGACATTGCTGAGTTATGCTTTGTAAGTCATCAACCAAACTCTTTAGGCTTTGTTTCTCAATCCTCACAAGTCTGTGGTTATGCCTGATCATTTAGCTCATTTTTATACCAAATGTTTTCCTTCCACTCAACTTTCCAGTAATATACTTGAATAGTGCACTCTAAGGACCTCTGCCGTTAACAATGACCTGTGTCATAAACTTTTTTTTAGCCACGGCTGTCAATGAACGTGTGTTGCACAACTAGTTTGTCAACAAACTTCCCCGTGATTGGCGTAGACCCTACGATAACATCCATGTATAACAAAGATGCACTTCCTAAAAGTATTAAACAGAAAAACATTAGATTGCAATTAAATGACGTAAGCCGTGTGGATGCTATCAGCAGATTCCTGTTAAGTGCTCAGGCGCAAAAGTTTCTCCCTGCTTCCTTGTTGTAAATGTTTTGGTGAAATGGAAACATTTCCGACTCATGAAATGATCCCTTGTTTAATAATTTAAGCTGTTCAGTATAAGACACCTGCCAGAGCGACGCCACATGTCTGTTTTGCCATGAATTTTTAAGAGTTTTTCATCTACGCAATGACACGACGGCAGACGACATTTGGTGCGTTTTTCTCGTCTTCTAAGGTTTTTATCGTTGTTCCTTCAAACACATCTTAGCATAAAATCAGAGTCTGACTCATAACAGCCACCAGTTCCTCCCACTACCTGCTAAAACGCAATAAATTCTTCCTGTGGTCCTACAGAGCTGCATCCAGAGAGTAATGTTCCTCTGATTATTAACAGCATCACTTTGTTTATGCTCTGATTTTAGAGTGAAGAGCGAAAATTACATTCAATTCAAATGTGTGTTTTGTTTTTTATTCTGTTATATATTGTTCACCATATACTGGGATGAATAAGTTGCCATAGTAACAAAAACTCATTTTGTGGTAAATACTGAACTGAAGCTGTTGATATTTGCAGGTCCTAAAAACTGAAAGGAGGTTTTTAAATTGTTCTGGCCATTTTGAATTCTTTTCTAATCCAGCTTCTTTTTTTTATCCAAAGTTTGACCAATTCAAAAAATTTTTACATTTTTTTTCCCATTATACCAAATGTTTGCATTATCACCATATTTACCATTATGTCTTTTGTCTATTATTTTCACAGATTAAATGTTGAATATTTTGCTCACTTTGAATTGCTAAGCGTCACTGTTTCTTTGACACGGCCAGAATTGTAAAATTTCTGTCCAAAACCAAAATTCTCACTTTACAGAACTTTTGAAAACCGTTTTGGTTGTTTAATATTGATTCAGTCAAGCTTTGCTCGCTACACTCTGCTTGTTTTTGCTACAAACACAAAGTCAAAAATGATAACGTATAATATCCTAATTAGATGAAAACGTTTTTTTTGTCCTCTCAGAAGTTTGTCTCTGTTTCAGCCTATATTTCTTGTTTTGCTTTGTTGTAATCAGAGCCTGACTACTACTCGCTCTACCTCGCTGCCTTTGGAGGAGGGGACGGTTTACCTCGAGTTGTCTGAGGTTTCAGCTGTATCTGCGAAGGCGACAGGATGCTGTAGTTTGATGAAACTGTGAAAGAGGAAACAGGAAGAACTTCCAGGCCAGCTGGAGAGTACGGGGGTGGAGGCATCATGGTGTGGGCCGTTTCGCTGCAGGAGGAACTGGCATCATGGGGAAAGAAAACTGTGTGGGAGTATTGAGCAACATGTCAAAACCTCAGCCAGGAAGTTAAAGTTGGGTCACAAAAGGTTCTTGAGATCCTCGGTGACCCTAAACGTAGAGCCAGATTAGACACGAAGCGGCTAAAGAACAGCAAAGCCAAGGCTTCAGGGTGGCCATCATGAAACCTTGATGTTGGTCCCAAAGAAAATTTCTGAACAAGATGCGTTTGTTCGCAAGGCAGTCCAAAAGCCTAGCTCCACATCTTCTCTTTGATTATTCTGGCATCTAATAAATTAAAACGGGCTCTGTGATCCCAGCTGACCTAAAAAGCGAAAAGTTTAGTCGAATTTTATGTTTGACACTAGGGCCGGAACGACTAATCGTGATTAATCGATTATTCAAATAATCATCATCTAATTTAGTAACAGCACAAATGTTTAAAAAAGGCCATTTGCTGGAAATAACATATTCAGAGCAGTAACTAAGCCAAAATTGTACAAAATATGCATGTTGCATTCAAGATAAGAAATAATAAATATGTGGCACAGTTTTTCAGTTTCACGCCATTCAAAATCACTAAAGGAGTTCAGTGTTGTTGCATTTTAAGCAATAAAATGTTTTTCTTATTTAAAAAAAAAAAAAAAATTACTTCTGTTGCATAAAAGAGGCTAAAGTGGTTTAATGAAAAATCGAGTAATCAAGATAATCGATTTCTAAAACAAGCAATCTTATTTGACACAGCAAAGAGAAATATCCTTTATGCAGTGTGTGGCTCTAATGTATTCTTAACTATGATGAGTAAAGGTTTTGTTTGCCAGCTGAGTGATCTGCGTCTTTCCTCTCCCTTTTTTCTGCTTCTTGGAATCAGTGCCATCATATGAGGAGACGCAGGAAACGCTTCAACGTTTTCCGTGAACGACTGTCAGGGTTTTTTTTCTCTGCACTCCTAATGTCGACAGCTCGTATAATGAGGCTTTTTTTAAAAAATTTTTTTAAAGAAGACAAAAGCCGAGGCTCTAGGACCCCGCTGTTCACTGAAGTTAGCAGCAGCGAGACGTTGCTGCATGTTTGAGGCGCAGAAGTGCTGATGCAACAGTGAGAACGTCTTGCCCCTGACATCTGCAGCTCTACCTTTTTGTGGTTTCCTGCGTTCGGGCTTCTTCTGTTTTTTGGTGTTTTGTGTTTCGACTTGATGTGCTAAAGTCAGTTTGTGGAGGTGAAGAGAAGTGTGGACTGTGGTTTTTCACAGAACTGGCTAACCAAAAAGCGCATGTCACAAGTTGAAAGCCTTGATCTCACTTTATATCCTACTGCTACTATCTTAATGCTCACTATTTTTATTTTTTTTATATCACTGAATAAAATCACCTAAACGTGGAGGTGGAGACTTGTAATAAAAAAAAAAAAAATAAGAAAAGCATTCACATAAATGTATCTGTATTTTATGTTTTCCTCTTCCCTCCCATTCACGTATTATTCCTTTATTTTGCCTTAAACATCACGCTCCCTGCAGTAATCCCGTCTCCCATCATTCGGAGCGCGCAGTAGGTGCTGTGATGTTCAGAAGAGAGCTGAGGGAAGATAAGAGAGCCGTCTGGAATCTATTAGCCGGTGGAAGCATCAGCGCTGCACTGTGGGAACCTTATTGATTGTCCTCCCTTATAAGCATTCCACCTTTTTTTTCCCATCATCTGGCTCAGGCACAAGTCATATCTGCTTCTCAGTAGTAGAGATGGGCTCCTCTCTTATTTAACTTGAATATTATGAATCAATAAGAAGCTTTCAATGCCTTGACATCACCTGGGCTTTCATCATTTGTTAAAATATATTGTCATGTTTGTCTACAGAAAGCAACATAAACTGACCTGGAATAAAAAAAATCAAAAATCAAACATTTGGTCTCATTTAATGACGGTAGAAAACATAATCATGTGCGTCTTTTTTTCTTTTTTTTCTTTAAGCACATCTGAATATCTTGTACTGCCTGTTAGGAAATCACTGGTTCAGCTTCTGGGATTTTCCAACTCGACCAGGAAATACACGAGAGAGGCAGGGGGGAAAAAAAATGCAGGAGCATGTCAAAAACCTGCAACAGAGTGTCTGGAAATCTAGGTTGAGATCTTTGTGTTTTCATTATTTATGAGCAGCTGCACCACTACGGTCTTAGATGGGCCCGAGCAGTTTATCAAAACATCAACACGATGTCGGTGTGCTCAGTTTTTATGTTTCGAAAAGACTGTTTGGGATCATGGATTCATATGGCCATTGGCAACGATGCGTTTTGGAGCAACCCTGCGGTTAGTGCTGAACGATGCATCGCTATCAATGTTCAATATTCAAATGGTTGTTTGGAGCACAATAGTTATTGTTTTCCTAGTGTTACAAGGTTGGATTTTCCTCGCTTAAATGTGATATTTAGCTCCGACTGGACATAAACGACTTGGTCCCAAAGGTCAGAGTGACGGGAGCACAAATGAGGGCGAAAGCGGAAAGAAAAAAAAAATGGGATATTACTGTGTTTGTAATAGTTTTCTAATATCCTGCAGCAGCTGACGCTTGCACAATGCTGAAAGTCTGATATTTCACTGCGATTTTTGAATATTATAATTGATTTGAATACTTGGAATTTCTTGTCCGTCTAAGATTACAAAATGTAAAGAGTCAAGATATTTTTAGCTTTGGGGATAAAATAGTTGTTCACAAAAAAAAAACAAAAAAAAAAAATCCACACTTTGATTTTTGTTTTTTGCCTTAAACTATTTCTACTCGATTATCTGCAACTGGCTTTCGATTCCTCTGAGATTTCTCCTGACCCTTTTAGTCAGAGGCAAACAGCCGCGATCAGAATCGAACCCAAGCTTACCGACTCGTTTGTCTGATCGTGGAAGGTGGTTGGTTCGCCTGGAATGAATCGCCGCTAAACATCTGCAGGTGGGACTCGCATTTTGTTTGTTTTTTTTTATTTCAACTGACCCTCCGCGTCTGATGTAGCACAAGCTGTAATTTAACTGAATGAGACAAATAAGATTGCAATTATTCTGTTCACAGGTCATTCACTGACTGATTCATGCTGAACACATGTGCTCTCGGAGCCCAGAGATGACAGGCAGCCTGTGCAGAGGATAAGGCTTCGGTAGATGTCTCGGTTTCACGCTCGTGTACAATCCTTGATGCAGATAAGAAAGTGTTCGTGCTTGTGACATCCAGCCGTTCTCCCGTTCGTTTGTTTCCTCTGAATCCTTCTAAATATGCATTTCCTTTTGGTGGACTTCAGAGATTTTGGATTCTCGACGCCGATGCCAACCGCTCTTCTGCCCCGAGATCTTAAGTGGATGAGAAGCTGATCAGCAGCACGTTTGATGTTAACTCTATCAGCGGTTTGGCCTTGCTTTCTGCTTCCTGTCGCAGCAGCGCCGAGGTCTTTTGTTTATGTGTTTGTCAGCTTGATTCCGGAAAAAACTACCTGGCCGCAGTTCATGAGTAGTTAGCTGAGAGGTAGAGCCCCGCCACAGGAAAAACCCTGCATGCCTCTCCGCAGCCTCCTCTGACTGTTACTAGTTTCTATTTCGCCTGTGCAAAGTTGGTGATCTTTTCTTTTTCTTTTTTTTTTGTTAAATAAGAGAGGAAAATGGTCAGACAGCTACATGCAGATGGTGTTGGTTTTTTTTTTTTTACATGCAGTTTTTTTTTAAATAACTAACAAAGAAAGAAAACTCTCCTAACTTTGAGCTGAGATTAATTTTGGTTACATACATGCCCATGTGGTGAGGGTTGGTGGTTTGAGTGCTGCATGCAGATTTTGACTTTAATCGGGTCTTCATTGACTGGACATACGTGGCTTTAGTTTAACAAATATCTTTCAAAAAAACTTAACTGTTGAAGATAAAACTTAAATTGGTCCAGGCATGGATTTGTATGTAATTCTTTTGGTCTAAGAAGCTGGAGAGAAAAAAAAAAAGGACCAATTTTCATAGTTTCATATTTAGAACTGCGACACCTTGCCAAAAAAGTCGCCACAAAAAGCTAAAAAAAAAAAAAAAAACAACCTTTTATTACAGCACATGTTCACTGTGACATTGTTTCGAAACGTTTCTGTCACAAGGTTTATTTTCATCTGGTGTTAACCCCACAGATTCTGAACGGGTTGAAGGTCCAGACTCTCTCAGTTTGAGCCTCATGAATTCTGGCGTTGTCGTCTTGGAACGTCCCCGTACCGTCAGGGAGGACTCTTCAGTGCTAACTGCAAAAACTTACCCATTCGTCATTCTTCCTAGAATAACGCCACTCTAGCAAGCCGATATTTAGTCAGGCCTTTTGCTGTCAGCTGTTGAGCAGACATGCTGCTTGTTGTTTGGCGCAGATCAACACCTGATCTGTTTTAACTGGTTTCTCAACATCGGTCGTCCTTCATCCTGATTGGCTTTTCCTTTAACATGTCAGATGTGAACTGAAGACGTTAACGACTGAGAGGAAACGGTAAACCAAGTCAAAGGAAACGCAAGCAGGGATTTTAGGGAAAATCTTTTGTCCAGCGCTGCTTTAGCCGTCTGGTTTTAAAACTTTAATGTTGTTTGTGTCGACTTTATCACCACCTACGGGTGGAGCTCAGATATTTCAGGTTTTTTGGACGCCTAATGGGTCAAAAACATATTCAGTTGGGCCGTCAGACTTTGTTTCTCATGTGATTCTAGTGTAGAAGTGGCTCAGATCAGCTCTGCTCAGATTGAAGCTAAAACTCAGAGTTTTGACTTTTTTTTTTTTCCCCAAAGTGGAGTAACTGTACTCCAGAGACACACTTCAGATTTATACGTGTACTGAAGATAAGCACCAGATTTCTTGATTTTCACTTTGCTTTGACCATTGGTGTATTTCTAAAGCGCGTAAATCAATAGTTTCTGTCTTCTCAAGTTCATCTCGACTCAGAAACGTTACCTGACTTGGGCCCCGTTGAGTCGATTTCATCAGAAGAGTTGAATCCCTCATCCTGTTAGGTGAGATTTACGCCTGTTTGGCATCTTTCAGTAATCCGTGGTGATGAAACGCATCCAGTTCCTCTTGTGTCTGTGGGCCCCATCACATCCTGTGGTGTCTAGTTTACAAAATGCTTAAGGTTGACTCAGTGCTTGTGAAATGTGTGAACCTTTAAACTAGTTTCCCTGTCATAAATTCATCAAGTGAGACATTTCTGGATGTTTCCAAAAAGCCAGAAGGCTGCTGCTCGACTTGCTCACCAACAAGTCGCTGAACAGGGTCGTCAAACATCCAGGCCACCGCCATGGGGCCGTTTAGATGTGCAGATAGCCAAGCTAAGTTTGTGGATGCATCTTCTGAGCAACACGAAAGAGGTTAATCTAATCGTAAACCATCTGCGGCATGTGGCTGAGCTTCATGCACGTTTTTATAACAGTATCTTCTTGACTTTTTTCTATTCAACCTCTCCACCCTCCGCTCGCTTTGACCCGCTTGCTTCTGCAGAAATGCGCTCCATCAGGGTCAGAGTGGGTGGATTTTTGTGTGCGTGGAAAGACGCGCCGTTTAGCATCGCCGTGTTTGCCATTTGTTTGTTTGCTCGTGGTTAATAACTGACCCACTTATGTGTTTTTTTTCTTTCTCACTTTGTCTCTCTGCAGGAAGTTTGGGGAGCGCCCTCAGCCACAGCGCCTAACAAGGTGAGAAATGTTTTGCCAATTTTGTTTTGTCCCTTGCGGTGCGTAACGCGCGTTAATTTCTCGTGTTTTGATATGTCCGTCCGTCCGCTTGGAAACTGAAGTCTTTGGTGACTTGCGTGTAGTCAGAATTTCATCTCTAAAGATAGAAAAGCTGTGCNCTACATGTCAGCAAGTTCACTTCCAAGTCTAAAAGAAATGATAATACTTTACTGATAATGAAACTGACTGACTTTGAAGCTGTTGTGATTGTATGGATTGATTGCTTAGCTGTGACGCGTCGAATGGAAAGAACAAAATTATCTGATTGTTAGAAATTTGACTGGTTGGTCATTTGACAAGATGGTGTTCCTATTACTTTTTTATGGCCATTTTTATACCACTGCAGTGCTCAGGAGCAGTTAATTTATTTCAGCAGGATAGGTTAAGACATTGCTGAGTTATGCTTTGTAAGTCATCAACCAAACTCTTTAGGCTTTGTTTCTCAATCCTCACAAGTCTGTGGTTATGCCTGATCATTTAGCTCATTTTTATACCAAATGTTTTCCTTCCACTCAACTTTCCAGTAATATACTTGAATAGTGCACTCTAAGGACCTCTGCCGTTAACAATGACCTGTGTCATAAACTTTTTTTTAGCCACGGCTGTCAATGAACGTGTGTTGCACAACTAGTTTGTCAACAAACTTCCCCGTGATTGGCGTAGACCCTACGATAACATCCACGTATAACAAAGATGCACTTCCTAAAAGTATTAAACAGAAAAACATTAGATTGCAATTAAATGACGTAAGCCGTGTGGATGCTATCAGCAGATTCCTGTTAAGTGCTCAGGGCGCAGAATTTTCTCCCTGCTTCCTTGTTGTAAATGTTTTGGTGAAATGGAAACATTTCCGACTCATGAAATGATCCCTTGTTTAATAATTTAAGCTGTTCAGTATAAGACACCTGCCAGAGCGACGCCACATGTCTGTTTTGCCATGAATTTTTAAGAGTTTTTCATCTACGCAATGACATGACGGCAGACGACATTTGGTGCGTTTTTCTCGTCTTCTAAGGTTTTTATCGTTGTTCCTTCAAACACATCTTAGCATAAAATCAGAGTCTGACTCATAACAGCCACCAGTTCCTCCCACTACCTCCTAAAACGCAATAAACTCTTCCTGCGGTCCTACAGAGCTGCATCCAGAGAGTAATGTTCCTCTGATTATTAACAGCATCACTTTGTTTATGCTCTGATTTTAGAGTGAAGAGTGAAAATTACATTCAATTCAAATGTGTGTTTTGTTTTTTATTCTGTTATATATTGTTCACCATATACTGGGATGAATAAGTTGCCATAGTAACAAAAACTCATTTTGTGGTAAATACTGAACTGAAGCTGTTGATATTTGCAGGTCCTAAAAACTGAAAGGAGGTTTTTAAATTGTTCTGGCCATTTTGAATTCTTTTCTAATCCAGCTTCTTTTTTTTATCCAAAGTTTGACCAATTCAAAAAATTTTTACATTTTTTTTCCCATTATACCAAATGTTTGCATTATCACCATATTTACCATTATGTCTTTTGTCTATTATTTTCACAGATTAAATGTTGAATATTTTGCTCACTTTGAATTGCTAAGCGTCACTGTTTCTTTGACACGGCCAGAATTGTAAAATTTCTGTCCAAAACCAAAATTCTCACTTTACAGAACTTTTGAAAACCGTTTTGGTTGTTTAATATTGATTCAGTCAAGCTTTGCTCGCTACACTCTGCTTGTTTTTGCTACAAACACAAAGTCAAAAATGATAACGTATAATATCCTAATTAGATGAAAACGTTTTTTTTGTCCTCTCAGAAGTTTGTCTCTGTTTCAGCCTATATTTCTTGTTTTGCTTTGTTGTAATCAGAGCCTGACTACTACTCGCTCTACCTCGCTGCCTTTGGAGGAGGGGACGGTTTACCTCGAGTTGTCTGAGGTTTCAGCTGTATCTGCGAAGGCGACAGGATGCTGTAGTTTGATGAAACTGTGAAAGAGGAAACAGGAAGAACTTCCAGGCCAGCTGGAGAGTACGGGGGTGGAGGCATCATGGTGTGGGCCGTTTCGCTGCAGGAGGAACTGGCATCATGGGGAAAGAAAACTGTGTGGGAGTATTGAGCAACATGTCAAAACCTCAGCCAGGAAGTTAAAGTTGGGTCACAAAAGGTTCTTGAGATCCTCGGTGACCCTAAACGTAGAGCCAGATTAGACACGAAGCGGCTAAAGAACAGCAAAGCCAAGGCTTCAGGGTGGCCATCATGAAACCTTGATGTTGGTCCCAAAGAAAATTTCTGAGCAAGATGCGTTTGTTCGCAAGGCAGTCCAAAAGCCTAGCTCCACATCTTCTCTTTGATTATTCTGGCATCTAATAAATTAAAACAGGCTCTGTGATCCCAGCTGACCTAAAAAACGAAAAGTTTAGTCGAATTTTATGTTTGACGCTAGGGCCGGAACGATTAATTGTGATTAATCGATTATTCAAATAATCATCTAATTTCGTAACAGCACAAATGTTTAAAAAAAGGCCATTTGCTGGAAATAACAACATATTCAGAGCAGTAACTAAGCCAAAATTGTACAAAATATGCATGTTGCATTCAAGATAATAAATATGTGGCACAGTTTTTCAGCTTCACGCCATTCAAAATCACTAAAGGAGTTCAGTGTTGTTGCATTTTAAGCAATAAAATGTTTTTCTTATTTAAAAAAAAATAATTTACTTCTGTTGCATAAAAGAGGCTAAAGTGGTTTAATGAAAAATCGAGTAATCAAGATAATCGATTACTAAAATAAGCAATCTTATTTGACACAGCGAAGAGAAATATTCTTTATGCAGTGTGTGGCTCTAATGTATTCTTAACTATGATGAGTAAAGGTTTTGTTTGCCAGCTGAGTGATCTGCGTCTTTCCTCTCCCTTTCTTCCGCTTCTTGGAATCAGTGACATTATATGAGGAGACGCAGGAAACGCTTCAACTTTTTCCGCGAACGACTGTCAGGGTTTTTTTTTTTTTTTCTGCCCGATTCCTAATGTCGACAGCTCGTATAATGAGGCTTTTTTTAAAAAATTTTTTTAAAGAAGACAAAAGCCGAGGCTCTAGGACCCCGCTGTTCACTGAAGTTAGCAGCAGCGAGACGTTGCTGCATGTTTGAGGCGCAGAAGTGCTGATGCAACAGTGAGAACGTCTTGCCCCTGACATCTGCAGCTCTACCTTTTTGTGGTTTCCTGCGTTCGGGCTTCTTCTGTTTTTTGGTGTTTTGTGTTTCGACTTGATGTGCTAAAGTCAGTTTGTGGAGGTGAAGAGAAGTGTGGACTGTGGTTTTTCACAGAACTGGCTAACCAAAAAGCGCATGTCACAAGTTGAAAGCCTTGATCTCACTTTATATCCTACTGCTACTATCTTAATGCTCACTATTTTTATTTTTTTTATATCACTGAATAAAATCACCTAAACGTGGAGGTGGAGACTTGTAATAAAAAAAAAAAAAATAAGAAAAGCATTCACATAAATGTATCTGTATTTTATGTTTTCCTCTTCCCTCCCATTCACGTATTATTCCTTTATTTTGCCTTAAACATCACGCTCCCTGCAGTAATCCCGTCTCCCATCATTCGGAGCGCGCAGTAGGTGCTGTGATGTTCAGAAGAGAGCTGAGGGAAGATAAGAGAGCCGTCTGGAATCTATTAGCCGGTGGAAGCATCAGCGCTGCACTGTGGGAACCTTATTGATTGTCCTCCCTTATAAGCATTCCACCTTTTTTTTCCCATCATCTGGCTCAGGCACAAGTCATATCTGCTTCTCAGTAGTAGAGATGGGCTCCTCTCTTATTTAACTTGAATATTATGAATCAATAAGAAGCTTTCAATGCCTTGACATCACCTGGGCTTTCATCATTTGTTAAAATATATTGTCATGTTTGTCTACAGAAAGCAACATAAACTGACCTGGAATAAAAAAAATCAAAAATCAAACATTTGGTCTCATTTAATGACGGTAGAAAACATAATCATGTGCGTCTTTTTTTCTTTTTTTTCTTTAAGCACATCTGAATATCTTGTACTGCCTGTTAGGAAATCACTGGTTCAGCTTCTGGGATTTTCCAACTCGACCAGGAAATACACGAGAGAGGCAGGGGGGAAAAAAAATGCAGGAGCATGTCAAAAACCTGCAACAGAGTGTCTGGAAATCTAGGTTGAGATCTTTGTGTTTTCATTATTTATGAGCAGCTGCACCACTACGGTCTTAGATGGGCCCGAGCAGTTTATCAAAACATCAACACGATGTCGGTGTGCTCAGTTTTTATGTTTCGAAAAGACTGTTTGGGATCATGGATTCATATGGCCATTGGCAACGATGCGTTTTGGAGCAACCCTGCGGTTAGTGCTGAACGATGCATCGCTATCAATGTTCAATATTCAAATGGTTGTTTGGAGCACAATAGTTATTGTTTTCCTAGTGTTACAAGGTTGGATTTTCCTCGCTTAAATGTGATATTTAGCTCCGACTGGACATAAACGACTTGGTCCCAAAGGTCAGAGTGACGGGAGCACAAATGAGGGCGAAAGCGGAAAGAAAAAAAAAATGGGATATTACTGTGTTTGTAATAGTTTTCTAATATCCTGCAGCAGCTGACGCTTGCACAATGCTGAAAGTCTGATATTTCACTGCGATTTTTGAATATTATAATTGATTTGAATACTTGGAATTTCTTGTCCGTCTAAGATTACAAAATGTAAAGAGTCAAGATATTTTTAGCTTTGGGGATAAAATAGTTGTTCACAAAAAAAAAACAAAAAAAAAAAATCCACACTTTGATTTTTGTTTTTTGCCTTAAACTATTTCTACTCGATTATCTGCAACTGGCTTTCGATTCCTCTGAGATTTCTCCTGACCCTTTTAGTCAGAGGCAAACAGCCGCGATCAGAATCGAACCCAAGCTTACCGACTCGTTTGTCTGATCGTGGAAGGTGGTTGGTTCGCCTGGAATGAATCGCCGCTAAACATCTGCAGGTGGGACTCGCATTTTGTTTGTTTTTTTTTATTTCAACTGACCCTCCGCGTCTGATGTAGCACAAGCTGTAATTTAACTGAATGAGACAAATAAGATTGCAATTATTCTGTTCACAGGTCATTCACTGACTGATTCATGCTGAACACATGTGCTCTCGGAGCCCAGAGATGACAGGCAGCCTGTGCAGAGGATAAGGCTTCGGTAGATGTCTCGGTTTCACGCTCGTGTACAATCCTTGATGCAGATAAGAAAGTGTTCGTGCTTGTGACATCCAGCCGTTCTCCCGTTCGTTTGTTTCCTCTGAATCCTTCTAAATATGCATTTCCTTTTGGTGGACTTCAGAGATTTTGGATTCTCGACGCCGATGCCAACCGCTCTTCTGCCCCGAGATCTTAAGTGGATGAGAAGCTGATCAGCAGCACGTTTGATGTTAACTCTATCAGCGGTTTGGCCTTGCTTTCTGCTTCCTGTCGCAGCAGCGCCGAGGTCTTTTGTTTATGTGTTTGTCAGCTTGATTCCGGAAAAAACTACCTGGCCGCAGTTCATGAGTAGTTAGCTGAGAGGTAGAGCCCCGCCACAGGAAAAACCCTGCATGCCTCTCCGCAGCCTCCTCTGACTGTTACTAGTTTCTATTTCGCCTGTGCAAAGTTGGTGATCTTTTCTTTTTCTTTTTTTTTTGTTAAATAAGAGAGGAAAATGGTCAGACAGCTACATGCAGATGGTGTTGGTTTTTTTTTTTTTACATGCAGTTTTTTTTTAAATAACTAACAAAGAAAGAAAACTCTCCTAACTTTGAGCTGAGATTAATTTTGGTTACATACATGCCCATGTGGTGAGGGTTGGTGGTTTGAGTGCTGCATGCAGATTTTGACTTTAATCGGGTCTTCATTGACTGGACATACGTGGCTTTAGTTTAACAAATATCTTTCAAAAAAACTTAACTGTTGAAGATAAAACTTAAATTGGTCCAGGCATGGATTTGTATGTAATTCTTTTGGTCTAAGAAGCTGGAGAGAAAAAAAAAAAGGACCAATTTTCATAGTTTCATATTTAGAACTGCGACACCTTGCCAAAAAAGTCGCCACAAAAAGCTAAAAAAAAAAAAAAAAACAACCTTTTATTACAGCACATGTTCACTGTGACATTGTTTCGAAACGTTTCTGTCACAAGGTTTATTTTCATCTGGTGTTAACCCCACAGATTCTGAACGGGTTGAAGGTCCAGACTCTCTCAGTTTGAGCCTCATGAATTCTGGCGTTGTCGTCTTGGAACGTCCCCGTACCGTCAGGGAGGACTCTTCAGTGCTAACTGCAAAAACTTACCCATTCGTCATTCTTCCTAGAATAACGCCACTCTAGCAAGCCGATATTTAGTCAGGCCTTTTGCTGTCAGCTGTTGAGCAGACATGCTGCTTGTTGTTTGGCGCAGATCAACACCTGATCTGTTTTAACTGGTTTCTCAACATCGGTCGTCCTTCATCCTGATTGGCTTTTCCTTTAACATGTCAGATGTGAACTGAAGACGTTAACGACTGAGAGGAAACGGTAAACCAAGTCAAAGGAAACGCAAGCAGGGATTTTAGGGAAAATCTTTTGTCCAGCGCTGCTTTAGCCGTCTGGTTTTAAAACTTTAATGTTGTTTGTGTCGACTTTATCACCACCTACGGGTGGAGCTCAGATATTTCAGGTTTTTTGGACGCCTAATGGGTCAAAAACATATTCAGTTGGGCCGTCAGACTTTGTTTCTCATGTGATTCTAGTGTAGAAGTGGCTCAGATCAGCTCTGCTCAGATTGAAGCTAAAACTCAGAGTTTTGACTTTTTTTTTTTTCCCCAAAGTGGAGTAACTGTACTCCAGAGACACACTTCAGATTTATACGTGTACTGAAGATAAGCACCAGATTTCTTGATTTTCACTTTGCTTTGACCATTGGTGTATTTCTAAAGCGCGTAAATCAATAGTTTCTGTCTTCTCAAGTTCATCTCGACTCAGAAACGTTACCTGACTTGGGCCCCGTTGAGTCGATTTCATCAGAAGAGTTGAATCCCTCATCCTGTTAGGTGAGATTTACGCCTGTTTGGCATCTTTCAGTAATCCGTGGTGATGAAACGCATCCAGTTCCTCTTGTGTCTGTGGGCCCCATCACATCCTGTGGTGTCTAGTTTACAAAATGCTTAAGGTTGACTCAGTGCTTGTGAAATGTGTGAACCTTTAAACTAGTTTCCCTGTCATAAATTCATCAAGTGAGACATTTCTGGATGTTTCCAAAAAGCCAGAAGGCTGCTGCTCGACTTGCTCACCAACAAGTCGCTGAACAGGGTCGTCAAACATCCAGGCCACCGCCATGGGGCCGTTTAGATGTGCAGATAGCCAAGCTAAGTTTGTGGATGCATCTTCTGAGCAACACGAAAGAGGTTAATCTAATCGTAAACCATCTGCGGCATGTGGCTGAGCTTCATGCACGTTTTTATAACAGTATCTTCTTGACTTTTTTCTATTCAACCTCTCCACCCTCCGCTCGCTTTGACCCGCTTGCTTCTGCAGAAATGCGCTCCATCAGGGTCAGAGTGGGTGGATTTTTGTGTGCGTGGAAAGACGCGCCGTTTAGCATCGCCGTGTTTGCCATTTGTTTGTTTGCTCGTGGTTAATAACTGACCCACTTATGTGTTTTTTTTCTTTCTCACTTTGTCTCTCTGCAGGAAGTTTGGGGAGCGCCCTCAGCCACAGCGCCTAACAAGGTGAGAAATGTTTTGCCAATTTTGTTTTGTCCCTTGCGGTGCGTAACGCGCGTTAATTTCTCGTGTTTTGATATGTCCGTCCGTCCGCTTGGAAACTGAAGTCTTTGGTGACTTGCGTGTAGTCAGAATTTCATCTCTAAAGATAGAAAAGCTGTGCTGCCTCCAAACGCTTAAAGTTCTTCCCCATTTTGACGCGTTGCAACCACAAACTTCAAAGTATTCTGTTGAGGTTTTATGTGGTAGATGAACACAAGCTTGGACTGCAGCTGCCTTTTATTTTAGTAATCGATTAATCTGAAATTCTGACAATTAATCAGTTACACAGACAATCGATTTTTCTGATGATTAATCGATTACTCCGGCGATTAATTGGTTATTCTGATTGATCCATCGGCTACAAAAATTATTTGAATTAAAAATTGGCACATTCCGCAGACTCTTCATTTAACTACTTAAGCCTTTTTATACAATATTAGAAATACATTAAAAGATGCAAATAAACAAATAATTCAGCTATTTTTAAATGGGAAAAAAACATTTTATTCCCTAAAACTGAGTGACAGCACTCCTTTAGTGTACATTTGATTATTTGTAGCAAAAGATGCATCAGGCTACAGAGTTACAAGATTATGTTCTGGTTAAATGAAACCAAAACTGGACACCAGACATCACCCTGAATCACGGAGTGTCTCCACGGGAACACACAGTGATGACACCATTATGCTGTGGGGATTTTTTTTTTTTTTTATTTTTTTCTCAGTAGAGACGGGAAAGAGGTTGTTTTTTAATTTTTTTATAAAAAGCTGGAAAAGACTTTTGGCTGAAGTGGAGGTTCAACTTCTCCAAAAAAAACTAAAGATGACTGAATAAAAACAGATGCTTCTTCCTTTCAGAATGTGTTTGTGAAAGTTTCTCCATTTTTTTCCCCAATGAAATACATTTCCAGTAAAATCCATGTAAGGGGTGTTGATGTTTTTCCTGGTGATGTCGGTAATGACTGCTGTGCATTTCTGCGTTTCCGGGCGGATCGCCTTCGCAGCATCTTTTGCCATCAGCCATCCTCAGTCCATTCGTCGTTCCA
>NW_006799980.1:2500901-2532084 GCF_000485575.1 Poecilia formosa | reverse complement strand
GCCGCCATCGATTATGACGGGTCTGATCTCCGCTGAGACTTTCCTGTCCACAAGCCTGTGTGGAAACGAGCTTCTTCCTCACAGTTTGTTTGTGGACGCTCAACCTCCCCGAGAGGCGGGACTTCTCCTCTTTCCTCAGTCTTCGGCTCTGAAAACGCGACGCGCCGAACACGACGCCGCTGCAGGTTTTCGGAGCGTTTCGTTTGCCCTTCAGTTCGCTGCGAGTCATTCAGCGCTCCATGTTGCCGGATGCTGCGGCTCGCTGCAAAGCGCTTGCATGTGTTTCGCCTTTTTTGCTTGTCATCTTTGTTATTTGGAACAGGTTATTGGGTTTTGCGTGCGCACATGTGCTCGGCCTTCGCACATGGCTCTCGGCGAGGAAATTGAGGGGTTGCACGTTGCCTGGAAAAGCCGCGCTTTGGGTTTTGAGGGAAAAAAAAAAAAAAGGGGCCCCAGCACCTTTTGATGTGTCCCCCTCTTTATTCATGTGCTGCCAGTTCCTTGGCTTGCAAGTGGCCCTTGGGTTCATGTGATGGTTTTTTGATGGCCCAAAATATGACAGACGTGGAGCTCTCTCTCTCTCTCTCTCTCTCTCTCTCTCTCTCTCTCTCTAAAACGGTCCGCTTTAAATGCAGCTTGTGGTTGTACCACTGTGCATCGTGATGTTCTACTCTTTTGGGTTTTTTTACTTCTCAATTCCCCATTTCTAAAGGTTTCGCTACATCAATTTTCCACTTTTAAACGTGGCTGGATGACTTTCTGTTTGGCATCAGCCCTGACCTCAGAGAGAGTGCATCATCCCTTTCAGGGTCTGAAGTTAGTCCACAGAGAGGGTTGCAGGTTTGAATCTGTAGGTGTGTGTGTGTGTGAAGGGGGATCTGTGGAAGTTGTGCAGCTATGTTGGTGTGGATTGCCTGACGAATCGCCCAGCTGTCACAGCAAAAACATGTCAAAACCTTTTTTTTTTTTTTTTTTTTTGTGTAGATATAGTTGAGTATTTCACATACTACACACATTTTAACTCTGGTCATTACTTGGGCGTTTTATGGACAGGATTTAAACTGCAGGAGAGGGATGATGGACAAGCGGGTTTGAATCTTTGAGTTGCACGTTGCATGTTTAAAACTCCGTTTAGCAGCTCAACCTCCATTTTTCTAGGAAATGCACCCCAGTTGCGCAACATTAATCACTCAAATTAATCAAGAGATTATTCAATACAGTATTGATTGCTAATATATCGGATAGCTGCAGCACTAATTGCGCCGTACTTGAGCTCAGTCGGTTGGGCAGATTCAGAACGTCACAACCCGATAGACAAATAAACTGTTGTAGGAAAAATCTCTACTGCTTTTGACATCAGTTGGTGTTGAAAATGTTAAATGTTAAAAATGTTTTCCCTTGTTGCTCAGCGCAGTGTTTTGTTTCAAAATCCGTTAAGGTTTGGGAGGTTCAATCAGCGGGGCTTCTGAAGCTAGTTGAGCTTTTTCACTGTGCATGACTGTAAAAAGGTGCCCACTCTCTACATCTGTGTGTGTGCGTGTGTGTGTGTGAGGGACAGGGACAGTCCCTCTCTGCTTTAGCTGCTGTTGCGGATGAAAAGCCAGATGCCTTGTCTGCTCCTCTTCATCTCAATACTCATTTAACTTACCTTTGCTGACACACACACACACGCACACCACAGTCCTTCTGTTTTTTTTGTTTTGTTTTTTTTACTGGTATGTGTTTGACACTTTTTTTTTTGGTGGTCTCACCTCTTGTACATTTCCCCTTTTTATTTGTTTTATCTGTTCTCCTTTTCTCTGTTTCCCTTCCCTCTGTCCTCTTCTGCCTCTGCTGGAGTTTCTTCTCTCAGAATAAACATGCAAATTTCCTTTAAGCACAAAAAAAATTACAGCTCTCCTTCCCGTCATTCTGCTATTGCATCAGATTACTTGTGATACTTTCTGTGTTTTCGCTTTGCTCTGCTCTGACAAACTTGATTCATACTTTCTGGGGGGGATAGGAAGGGTTCTTTATAAACAATTTGTGCTTAATTTCCTTAAAAAGCTGGATGCATGTTTTTAATTTTGCATGCAAAATTTCAGGAACATGTCTGTTTTTTTTTATGTTTGTCTACACACTAGTTTTCCACAGGAAGTTGGTTTGTGAGCTGGTCACTGTCTCACTTCTCCTTCCGTCTTTTGCGCTAAAGGAGATGCTCTGAGTGAGAGGCGGCCGATCAGCCAGTTCATCCTAGAAACACCAGATTTGATCTGATTTAGTTTTTATATATATATATATATATATATATATATATATATATATAAACTAGAGACTGTTGCTGTTCCCTCCATGAAGTTGCGATCACAACTTTTTATCATTCGCAAATTTTCTGCGGACTTTCAATCTTTACCAGTCATCGCACCTTTTCTGTAAATCTTACAGAATTAAGATTTACAGAAAAATCTTAGCATTTTAGCCTTTTAACTGTATTTTCTACTTTTTTGACCAATCATTGACTTTTTTTTTTTTAGTGTTCTGTTTGATTTGCTTCTCCTGTGCATTCAGTTCATGTTAACTGGAATGACCAATATTAAATTTTTCAGGGCAGGGTTTGATTTGTATTAAGACTGCCATTTCAAGAAGGTACTTAGAAATGTTATTTGCATGTAAAATATAAGTTAAAATCTTTATTAATTTTTTGGGGGAAGTTTGCAAGATCATGTTATGGCAAAAATAAAGGTTTAAAAAAAAAGTGTAACTTTGGCCGAACCTTTAAAGACAGAAAATGCAGGAAAATCTGTAATTTCATGCCGCAACAGTCAAAACCATGAAGGGTCTGGATAACGACCCTCGGAGGGAAAGCTTCCTTTTGGACTAAAGCCGATCTGTCTCGATAGGCGAAGGTCGCGCAGCGGTCTGGTTCTGGTTTGGTTTCTTGAGCAGTGAAACGGTGTTAACCAAAAGCCAAGAGGTGTTGCACACAACCGAGCTGACACCAGTTTCTTATTCTAGCAGCATGCAGTAGTCTGGAGGAAGATCTGAAGATATGAATACAAACATATATTCTTTAACGCCTCATCACAGCTGCGTCCTTCTCTAACTAAAGCGGTGGTATTTGAATCTGTCAGACAGTGAAGGGATGAAAACATCAGTCCCTGACCTTTATAGGTTTCACACCAAACATCAAGACAAAGTTTAGAAAAAAACAAAACACCTGTTGGTGATTTCTTTAAAGAATTAAGAAAGTAAGCATTGAAAAAAAAAAAAAAATCTTATTCCCAGACTTTTCACATCCCGTTGTCTAAAGCAGTGGTTTCCAAACTGTCCTTCCTTCCTTTGCTCTTTCTTCCCTTTCCTTTACCTTTCCTCCCATTTCCCTTAATTTTGTCCTCCCTTCCTGTTTGTGTTTTTTGTCAGGTTTCCTATTCCAGTTCTTAATATTTTTGCCTTTTTGAATGAATATGAAGGACCTAAAATCTGCAAAGTTAATATTTCTTTGAGAATTTAAGATAAATCATTTTAGGGACCTTGATAAATGGATGCTTCAGATCAGTTCAGCTGCCTGTTCTTGTTTATAAAATTCGGCCAGTCAGTAATACAGAAATTACTAAATTCTGCTTTGCTGTCAGATGGAAATATCCCATGAAAATGTCATTAGAGTGAAGTAAGAAAGCCTTCTCTCGTCCATTATGAAATGGATAAACCGCAATTTGGACTTCCTCCTCTGCTGCATCCCCTCAACTCCCCTAGCGTGCACACGCGCACGCACACACACGCGCACACACAGAGCGGCGCTCTGAGGAGGCCCCATACTTTTCATAACAAAGGCTCTGTCAAACTCCAGCTCCGAGCCTAACGTTGCAGACTGGAACGGCGTTTGTGTGTGTGCATGCGTGCGTGCGTGTGAGAGTGTGAGAAGACCCTGGCGTGTCAGGTGTCACTGACATCTGTTCATGTGTGCAGCATGAGTCAAGGTGTGATGCGGCGTCTCCATCTAGACGCGGTCTGTGCCTTTTAAGGGGCAAGAAGCTCCGAATGAGGAAAAAAAACTCCAAAAAACAAGAAGTTTTTGCTGGTGAGGTCAGCTTTGTTGTTGTTTTTCTCCCCTCTCTGTCCTTCCATTACTCCCCTCTCTGTCTCTCTCTCTCTCTACATCTTCTGTTTCTCCTCCTCGTTCCCGTCTCTCGCTCCCCACCGTCCCCCTGAGCCAGGCTTTGAGAGTTCAGCCCACCCCCACACGGACACATCTGGGGGAGAGCAGAACTTCTTGGCAAGCGCTCGAGTCTTTTTGTTGGGTCATCCTGAGTTCACTGTATGCATTTCCTCACCTCAGTCTGATTACACGTGTGACACTTGTGCATTCGCTTCGGGGTTGTTGTTTTTTTATTTCTTCTCAACCTGTATGCTTTTTGATGAATCATTGCAACTGTAATCCAAAGGAAAAAAAACACAAAAACAAACGAAAAACCTTTACTTTCCAAGTGACGAGGTCGATGTCGGTGATAAAACTTTAATGTTTCTGTTTTGTTTTGCAGAGAAGCGATGAGGAATTACCTAAAGGAGCGAGGCGACCAAACCGTCATGATCCTGCACGCAAAAGTTGCACAGAAATCCTACGGCAATGAGAAAAGGTGAGCCCCCGATCGACGTCGGCTCTCTTCGTCTCTCTCTCTCTCTCTGAACGATCGTCGCACTTGGACGCCACGCTGCCGTGAGAAAGCAGCCATCGCAAAACAAAACCCATGTAAAACCCCCCCAACATCTCTGAAAAGAGCAGGCGATCATTAGAGGGATTAACACAGACTGGGTGTTATGGATTAGTTCGTCCTCGGGATGCTGAAAACAAAACTCGCACCTCCAGTTTTCCTGGGTGGCGTTTGAGCTCACTGTGGGCTCGTCTGGGTTTCTTGGCATGAACAAAAATCTATTGTTTTTTTCCAAACGTTTTGTTTTTCCCAAGTTGCAGATGAAACGCCTAATAAAGCTCTATAAGTGTGAAGGTTTTGACTCGGACGTAGAGCTGCAAAAAATGCATTTTCGCAATTGACAAAGGAATACTTTGACACAGTATTTGAAAGGATACGATCAGGGCTGCACCAATAAATCGCCCCCGATTTCCTTCATTTTTTAGAGATCGGCAGTCGGCCGTTGCTTGCGTGTAAAACCAATTCTGTCCACCTCAAAAGAAAATTAGCGCACAAGCTTTCGTCTGCACATAAATAGTTCCAGGAGTTATCGGGATAATCAATAATACTGTTGGTTTGAGATCATTCTTGTGCAATTCAATGATAATGGCATGCTAATAACACAAGAAGACATTCTCAAGGATCAATAAACTTTCAATTCTAAAGAACATTTAACACTGGAAGTGGAAGACATCTTAAATATCCAAAATAAATAAACAAGACAATAAATAAAATTAATTATGACGTCTCTCCAAACAAGTTTTAAGTTTTCCTTAAAAAAAATGTTTAGCTTAGACCAAAAGCACCAAACTGAAGACTTTTATCATCCAGAAAGAAAGGAAAAAGATATAAACGATAGATCGTGCCAATGGAAATGATTGAGTTTGTCTTAATTTATCATGCAATTGATTGATTTTATTGATTATTGTGACAGACAATGCAAACGTCTACCCGGGTCATTCAGAGCAGCTCGTGTTTCCTCCCGTCATACTTCAGCCGATTGCCTCCGTTCTACGCTGCATTGATGCAGTAATTCAAGCAAAACAAACAGAATTGAACCGACTTTCCAGAAGCGGGTCGTTTTCTGTATGCACTGTGGTGCGATAATCTGATTCATCGATCAGCCAGAGTGATCAGAACTACCAGAACATAAAAGCTTGGAATGTTTCACTCTTTGTGTAATGAATGTGTGTGTTACATGACAAAAAAAACATTAGTTTGTACAATATCCAGGTTTGGCGTTTTCTGCTCCAGTTTGCGTAATCTCCTAAACGAAACCGTTTCAAACTCGATTTTCCAGTATTTTTTTTTTTTTTTTTTTTAATCTCCTAAACGAAACCGTTTCAAACTCGATTTTCCAGTATTTTTTTTTTTTTTTAAGTAAAAGCGTCAATTGTTGCCGTGTGACGGACTGGAGACCCAAACTCCGGCTCTCGACTATTGTATGAACACAAACAAAGCAACGTTTTCCTTCAGGTATTGCACTGATCAGTCTCGACGGAGAGCATGGAAAACGCATTGAGCTGAAGGCAGCTAGAGCTGGAAGTCGAACTCCTCCAGAGGGAATGTTTTGGGAAATCGGGAGGAATTTCATTGGTTGGGTCTAAGCTGCAGAGCCTGTGCTGCCGTCAAACTTTTCAACTCATCTTCTATGCAACACATGTAACTGCACTTCAATCAGCAGCTGATGCAACACCTCCTGTTTTTTTTTCTCTTTTTCTTCAACTCTGCTCTCTTGAACTCTTCTCTTCTTCCTCAAATCCTTCCTGTAACGCTGCGCTTCACCTTTCCACCCCACGCTGCAACTTTTTATAGCCTCCTTCCCCCCCGAAACGCTGCGCGTCTTCATTCCGCTGCTCTCTGCGGCTCCGCTCCGTTTTTTTGGCTTTGCTTGCGACACTGCTTGCAATCTCATCAGGCCGCCTATCTCTTGGCAAATCAAACGTTGGACGCCAACCACCAAGAGCTGGAAAAAGATGAATTCCTCAGATAATAGTCTTTGTCCAGCAGGACTCTGCAGGATGCTGCTTTGTTATCAGGTTGCACCTCTCTGCATGGCACTTTCAGTTTTTTTTTTTTTTTTTACACACGTGCCTGAAGGGTGGAGGTGAACGGAGAACCTTAAAGTCCCCCCCACCCGTTTCTCGCCGCTTCTCGCTTCTTCTGTGCTTTTTATAGGAGGTGAAAGTAGACAAACACCCACAGAGACGGAGTCTGGAGTTGCGAAACAGCCTGCTCTCCAGTTCCACATGAACCCAGTTCGTCCAGTAATGAGCTCGTTTTTTTCTTTTTCGACGGTTTATTTGTGCAGGACTAAAATGTCTAAAATTTATTTTGAAATTTAGTTGTTTTTGTGTGTGTGCGTGCGTGCGTGTGTGTGTCTGCACGGCAAAGTGCAACAACTTTTGAAATAAAGTTGCAGATAAAAATATTGAACCAGATTTTTTCTTTCCACTGCAAGAGAGAGATGACACTAGACTGCCCTCTACTGGTGTGAATTAGGATGCACAATATTTGGTTTAATTTGACCGAAATTCCAAGTAATTTGACTTAAAATAATTATTTTTATATTCGAGACGTGAATAAATGTTGATTCTTAAAAGCTCAAAAGCATATTTAGAGAAGGTTGTCTTGGAAACAGAGCTGCTTTGTAAAAAAAAAAAAAAAAACATGCCACACGCCTCATTGTTTCCAGGTTCTTCTGCCCTCCTCCCTGCGTCTACCTGATGGGCAGCGGCTGGAAGAAAAAGAAGGAGCAGATGGAGAGAGACGGCTGCAACGAGCACGAGTCGCAGCCGTGTGCCTTCATCGGCATCGGCAACAGCGACCAAGAAATGCAACAGCTCAACCTAGAGGGAAAGGTACAAACTACACAAAACGACGCTCGGGAGAAGAAAGTGTTTACTCTGGATTCCTCCAAATTCGCACAGTGTGCACCTTATATATGCAAGCTGAAATGAAGGACTCATGACAAATTGCAGCCTTCACAATCTGACAGCCTTATTGGATTAACCAATATTTAGACTTAGAAGAAAGTCCAATGAAGATGCTAAGAGGAACTGTGGATTCACTCACTTTTGCAGCCGATTAGATTAAAGGAGATTCTGAGTAAATTCAGAACAACAGTTCAAACAAACATTAGATATGAGTTTTCAGTGGATTTATCTAAACATCCGGCGGCAGATAAATGAACACGAAAGCATAAATCTGACGCTGACCTGTCGGCTCACTAATCGAACGATTCACTATTTCTCCTCAGAATTATTGCACAGCCAAAACCTTGTACATATCCGACTCCGACAAGAGAAAGCACTTCATGTTGTCCGTCAAGATGTTCTACGGCAACAGCGCAGACATTGGCGTCTTCCTCAGCAAGAGGATCAAAGTCATCTCCAAGCCCTCCAAAAAGAAGCAGTCCCTCAAAAACGCTGACCGTGAGTTGGACGAGTTTCCTCTTTTTTGTGTGTCTTTGTCTTTGCCGTCGGTTCACCGATGGAGCACAATCGTCGAATCTGTGTTAGTGAAAAAATATATTTTACTTTTCTAGCAAAAACAAGTCAGCACCTTGTTTGTTTTTTAGGATTTCTCCTACAGACTGAAGAAAATGTTTTTTTGTAGAGATGCTCTCCATGTTTCTAGAGCTTGTTTTGTCCTTTTTTGGTTAGATTTTTATCTTTATAAATGTCCCTTTCACTGCTTTTAACTCAAAAATATTACTCTGCAGCTCTGCAAACTTGGAAAACTGCAGAATGCAAATACTGTCTGACTGTTTCATGCAGTATTTTAACACCCAACAAGGATTTCAAATGAGGGGGAAAAACTTTGTTCCATTGCTTTCTTGACATTTTGACTCTGTAAAAATGCAAACACTGAGTTTAAATTTACACCTTCAACATCGTTTCCTGCCGATGATTTAGTGCCTCAGAGCTTTTCTTGTAAAAACAAGCTCCTCTTTCTAGCAGAAAGGTTTTAGTGCTTTTCACTGGCATTCGCGACCAGCACTGTGTTCAGACCAGACTTTCCCCCAGGTTCGTGGCACCATTAATTGTCTGGAACCTGTTTGGGCGGATTGTTTCAACAGTCTCAACAAAGTAGAGTCGTAAATCTTCCCATCAGCGCATATGCGTGTGTTTGAACTGCTGATGTTTATGAAGAAAAATTATTCTTAAGGAAAAAAGTTAGAATTCTAATTTCTTCTTAATTTTCTCCTCTTAAAAAAAATTACCAATGATTGCACATTTAAGTCTATTACTTGTGCTTTTATTTAAAATTTTCATTGAGTTTTTATTATCTGAACCCTCATTGGTTGCTTTTGGAATGTTTTCCCCCATTAAATGTCCTGCATTTTGCACTTTTAAATTCAAGTTAAAAGTATGGGAATTCAAACTAAAATTTATCATAAAAAAATTATAATAATAATAATTAGGAAAAAAAAAGTAAGTTAGTTTGCCCACCAGGGGGCAGCATAGCTAAATCTACAGTGTCTGTGTTTACACCTCGCCCGGTGCGCAGCAGGCCGTGCTCTCCTTACGTAAGCCTGTCTGTTCTCGCCCGCAGTGTGCATCGCATCAGGGACCAAGGTGGCGCTGTTCAACCGACTGCGCTCCCAAACGGTCAGCACGCGCTACCTGCACGTGGAGGGGGGCAACTTCCACGCCAGTTCCCAGCAGTGGGGGGCTTTTTACATCCACCTGTGTGAGTCGCCCTCACCCAAACGCGACGACGTGTGACTGAGAGATGAACTGGAGTGACTGACTGGTGGCGAGTGTGTGTGTGTGTGTGTGTGTGTGTGTGTGTGTGTGTGTGTGTGTGTGTGGAACGTGAAGCGGCGGCTCTGATTGGTCGTTTCTTTGCGTTTCCAGTGGATGACGAGGAGTCAGAAGGAGAGGAGTTCACTGTGAGAGACGGTTACATCCACTACGGCCAGACGGTCAAGCTGGTGTGCTCGGTCACCGGCATGGCGCTGCCCAGACTGGTAAAAATAAATAATGATAATAAATGATAACATCTCAATGATTGAGATCAGGGGAAAACATTAGAAGCGGCAAACTGCAACAGAAACAGGCGAACATTTTGCTGCTCCTCCGCCAACACTCACAAACGGAGTCTGAGTGATGCTGCCGTCCTGCCTCTGTCCAAACATGTCAAAACCAGACTGCCAGTACCCACAAAATCATGCCATTTTCTTCCATATATATATATATATAAATATATATATATTTGCAAACAGTTTTTACGCCGTCTTTGTTTTGCACTGTGAGGAAACTAGATCTTCTCATTGTTCTTTAATTAGCAGGCTGCACAGAGCTGTCAATCTTCTTCTCTTCTGGCACAAAAGGAGTTTATTTCTCCCCCGTCTTCATAAACGTTGGACTTTTACTTTGTTCAAATAATCATTCTTAGACAAAGTCAGCCTTGTTTTTCTTCACTCATTCCATGACTCATGTTCTTCTGAGCGGCAAACTGACATTTAGTCTTTTCTTCCATCTATTTATGTTTGTTAACCTCGTTTTCTTCTGACCTACATTGCCTTTCAAAAGTATTTGTTCCTTTTGTACTTTTTTCCAATTTTGTCACATTAGCTCCACAAACTTCGGTTCATTTTCAGAGTTTTATGATAGAACAACACATAGTAGTGTGTAGTTGTCATGTGGAAGGAAACTTTACATGGTTTGCAAAATGTTTTTCTAATAAAACCCTGAAAAGTGTGCCCTGCATTTGTATACAAGTCCCCTTTGTTCTGATGCCCCTAAATAAAATCAAGTGCAACCATTAGATGGTTGTTCAGCAGGACAACCATCACCAGCTTTCAGGCAGAGATGCAGCAAAATGGTATTAGAATGGCCTAGTCAAAGTCAAGAACTAATGCCTTTAGGAAATATTCAGACACTCTTCATGCAGTCTGAGTTTGAGCTTTTTTTTTTTTTTTTTTGGAAGAACTGATGAGCATCTCAGTCTCTAGATCCTCAAAACTGACAGTTTGGGTTTCAAATTGCTTTTAGCTAAAATTGCAGAAGTTTTTTTTTTTTGCAAGTAATTGACTGGGACAGAATACAAACACACCAAAAAGTAAAGGTTTTATATTGTTTTCCTTTCTTTTCACAATTATGATCAACGTTTTGTTGGTTTATCACAGAAAATCCTAATAAAACACATTCAACTCTTGTTGCAGTTTGACAAGCAGTTATAAAACTTTAACCAGTGTGTGAATACTTTTGCAATCAAAAAGTAATCCTTTATTTCTTCCTACATGTCTTTGTTGTCCTTTTTCGTCGATCTCGATCTCTTGTCTTCCCCGTCCAACCCTCTGCTTTATCATAACATCCATCCCTCGATCGGCTTATCTGCTCCTTTCCGTTTGTTTTCCTACGAGATCATTCGAAAAGTCGACAAGCAGACGGCCCTGCTGGACGCCGACGACCCGGTTTCCCAGCTGCACAAGTGTGCCTTCTACCTGAAGGACACGGAGCGCATGTACCTGTGCCTTTCCCAAGAAAGGATCATCCAGTTTCAAGTCCGTGCCACCATTTCCTCTGCATACAATGTGTAGCTCTCTCGAATCCCCATTGACCTTCCTCCTCCCTCCATGCCAGGCCACTCCATGCCCAAAGGAACCAAACAAGGAGATGATCAACGACGGCGCCTCCTGGACAATCATCAGCACGGACAAGGCAGAGTACACGTTCTACGAGGGCATGGGCCCCGTCCACTCACCCGTCACCCCTGTGCCTGTGGTAGAGAGCTTACAGGTAGCCTCGGCGCGGCGTGCGGCGTTTTCTCGGCGCGAACGTCTTCGCGGCGACGCTCGGTTCACGTGTTTGAACTCGTCTGGTCTTGTCCGCCCCCTGCAGCTCAACGGCGGTGGGGACGTCGCCATGCTGGAGCTGACGGGGCAGAACTTCACGCCAAATCTGCGGGTTTGGTTCGGCGATGTCGAGGCTGAAACCATGTACAGGTCAGTTGCTGCTTTTGTAAAGAAAGAAAATTCCCCCCCCCTTTTTTTTTTTTTTTTTTTGTAAGAATATCTGCATAGAACAAAAAGACGACACTGTGGCAAAAAAATATTTTTACCTTCTATTGTTGGATTATAATGATGGAAAGTTTGTGGATGCTGTGGTTTGCCTGCTTCGTGTTGTTTTACAGGTTCTTTTTTAAGTCTTTTTAGGGTTCTATTAGTTTGCTAGTTTTCTGTCCTTAGCGTGACAGTGATAAGAAACCAAAAAAAGACAAAAAATGTTTTAATCTTGGTTAATTCATGATTTAAAAAGGAAGCGATTATATGTTCACACAGGATCAACGCGGTGTGGTCTGGATGGATTTCTCTGTAAATCCAATCATGATTTTGAAAACTGTCTTGTATTTACTTAGTGCATGGTATTAAAATGTATTGAATGATCTGAAATACTAAAGTGTAGCATAGAAGCAAAAACAGAAGAAATATGTAACTTGGGCAAAAGACTTTCTTTGGAGTCCTTTAAGTGAAATATAAGCTTCAAACAGACTGAGAACGTCACTGAAAGACGCCTCCATCAGGCAGCGACGTAAGAAGACGAGCTCAGGATTTGGAAAAATAAATGTATCCATAATGAAGAGTAGCACTGAGTCACATGTCTGCTGCTCCATTTCACTTGCAAAAGCCTCAGAAATACCAGAATAATGACCCCACGTCGCTCTTCGACAGACCTTTAATCTCCCTCGGGACTTTCAGCCTCTTACGTAAGTTCAGATTTACGGAGAAAGGACACGATGTGGCTCTTTGAACACCATTTGGGGGGCTGGTGTTTTTCACTGAGAGTAAATCATTAATGTGGGGGGAGTTACTCTGGAGATGCCTTTCTGTGAAAATGTAGGAAAAGAAAGCAGTCCGTTTTGCATATTAGTGTCAAATATTTCCCATTTTCTCCTTTTTGCGTCACTAAGAAACTAACTTGGGGAGGAGGGGGGCTGCTGGCTGTAATAATTTTCGCTAGTGGTGGAAAAAGTCTGGATGAAGATGTGAAGGAACCCTGGATCGTTTGCCATTTTTTTGCATTCTGTTCATGAAGTCACACGTTTTAGTTTAGAGTCAGGCTGACTCGACTGATTAACTTTAACTATAGGCCCGAGCCCAAAGTAAGCCCAGCGTATTATTTCAATTAAGATTTCACTGCTTTCGTATTTAGACCATAAGTTGAGTTAGCAGTGTAAATGCTCCCGTTTTCAGCTTTTGCTGAACCTCTTCCGGTTCCATTTTGTCGCTTGTTGTAGCCGCAGGGTGAGTCGAGTGCAAATCGTCTGGGCCGTGCGATTGACGGGAGCGGGGCTGGGCGAGGCCGCGTGCGCTGCGCTCGTTACAGTCTAATGAACGTCTCCACCTTATTTTATTTATCTTCTCAACGGGTTAACCCATCTGCTCCTCTGCTTAGACTGTAATAAGTGGATCAACACAACACGCGTTCTCGCTTGGTTTTTTTCTGTGCAGAGTATATTTAAGGCTGAAATGATGAACCGGTTATTGAAATAATCGGCAGCTAATTTAGCAATCAATTAATCATTAGCTGGAGCATACAGACTCAGAAAATAAGGTAGTTTGCTGAAATAAATAAATTTGGAGCAGTAATTAGCCCACATTTTGCTGTATACGTCTGCCTTTAAATATGTTTTAGCCAAAGCTCCTCAAGCTGCACTTCCAGCTTCTCCTGGTTCAAATTCACCAAAGGAATGCTGTTACTGCATCTTAGGCAATAAAATGTTTGTTTTTTTGTTTTCAAAAAGGAGTTGAAATGTTTGTTTATTTTAATATATTTCTAACGTTGTCTAAAAAAAAAGGGTTAAATGAAAAATCAGTAGAATGCACCACTTATCAAATTAATTGATGATCAGAATAATTGATACAATAGAAATTTGCTTTCTTGTATTGAAATGGGGGAAATTTCTGTGCAACAGCAGCAAAACGTCGGGCAATATGACCAAGTAGACTCACACAAAGACTATAAAGTAGAATAAAATACCATATAGTAAGGGGAAAATTTCGACATAATGTCAAATTTATTTGTGTAACACTTTTAAAAGCAAGTTGAGGCTGCATTAAATAAAGTGTAAGCCGCAGCTCTACGAAACGCGACACAGAAGCCTGACCTGGACCTGGACATGAACATGAGCAAAACAACCCGGATTTCGGGTCGCGTTCGGCGGGTGGGGCCATAACTGCTAACGTATTTCCTGTTGTGCGCACCCTGCAGGTGTGCGGAGAGCATGCTGTGCGTGGTGCCCGACATCTCGGCCTTCCGCGAGGGCTGGCGCTGGGTGCGGCAGCCCGTCCAGGTCCCCGTCACGCTGGTGAGGAACGACGGCATCATCTACTCCACCACGCTGACCTTCACCTACACGCCCGAGCCCGGCCCGAGGCCGCACTGCAGCGCCGCCGGCGCCATCCTGCGGGCCGGCAACGCCAGCCTGCACAGCAACAGCGGCCAGGAGGCCGCCGCCCCCGGCGTCTACGGCCCCAGCAGCACCCCCGGCGCCGGGGTCACGTCCTCGTCCTCCGCCGCCGCCGTGGTGTCCTAACGCACACACACAGTATGCCTTGAGAGCGAAACACACCTTGGGGTATATTACATGACAGACTATAGGAATCAAACCCAAACTCTTGACTCGTCGTAGAGTGCTGCGTGTTTTAGCTTGGGATACAAACGAAAGGAGCAAAAACTGAAGGAGCGACATCACCGACGGTGTCGGCCAATGGGAATAAGCAGAAGAGCTCCGTGTGACGACCCCGCGGTTAATTTAGGGACCTGCCTATTTAATCCCGGCGTTTGGAACGAGTGACGTTCCTGCAGGCTCAGAGCACCAGCACCTTCCTTCAGCTGTGAGAAACGACGACGACAACAATACATCCACCCTGAACGCAACGCCGACCACAACCTGAACGGATCGGCCCGCCGTCGGCCCGCCTGGATTCACGCTGATCAGCTCCCACGCGCATCGGCTGGGCGTATTGTTGTTGTTGCAGGACGCAGAGGGACACACAAAAACGTGACGATAACATAGTTTTTATGGACCAAGGATCTTGTATAAGCTTTAGTAAAGGTACATTTTTCTCCATACCTTTTTTTGTATTAAACATATAGTACACTTTTGTTACCAAATAGTTTCTATTCCTTCTCTGAGCTTTTGGGCTTTGTTTCCCCTCCCCCTCTGCCCCCTGTTTGAGGTCCAAACTCCCAAACCTTTTATGTTAATGTGACCTTACAACAAACGTCTGCTTCTCAGTCTTTGGATTGTTTTTTTTTTTTTTTGTTTTTTTTTTTTTTTTTTTACGTCTTCTTTTGGGTGGGGGGAGAAAACAAAAAAACAAAATCTGAAGTCTGGGTTTGTTTATTCACATAAGCGAAGGTTGGTTTTTATTATGTTTGTTTTTATTGGGGGGGGGGAGGACGACCTCAGAGGGGCCTATATTTTTTATCCTTTTTGGTTTTTATGAAGTCTTTAAAAAGAAAAAGCTTTAAGCAACGCCTTTTGCCTTGCCTGCAATACTCTGCGTGCTCGCCGCGTCTCCTGGAACGCAAACGCTTCAGTACATCTCACATGGAGCCATAGCAACATCTGCAGAATATGTGGAGAAAGGAAGAAAAAAAAAAAAGGAAGGAGAAACAAAGACTTTCTTGGTTACAAAAACAAGTCAAACTCAATGTAATAAGCGTTAGTAAGCCTTAGTACTGTATATTCTTACTGTGCACACAGTCAGACCAGTCACATATCTAATATCTGTTGCTCACTGCACCCGGCGAGGCGTCTTCCAGCACGTGCTCTGCTTACATCCGGTAGTTTTCCAAAAAGAAGAAGGAAAAGAAAAAAAAAACACACACACAAAACGATGGACACTTTTTCAATTTGATGTGGCCTTACTGCAAAACGACGGGGGGGGGAAAAAAGGAAAAGAGTTCACCTTTTTCTTATATGCTGTTTACTCACCTTGGAAGAAGCTGTGCGTAGCACAAACTAATGCCTCGCTGCTTATCACAGGAGCTCCACTGTCTCTGAGCTCATCGCTGCGGCTTCACCCTGCCTGCAAAAGCAGCCTCCTTCTTCTGAAGCCTTCCTGTTTTTGTTTTCTTTTATTTTTTTTTTGTAGTGTACAAACACAAAGATCCCTGCTCTTCTGTTTTCGTTTCAATAGTGTTCTTCTGCTGCCACGGTTGGGACAATCTCTCCCAAGTAGGCATGGACCAGTGCGATAACCTCGAGGGGGGGAGAAGGTCACAATATTTACAAAAAGACTTTAAATTTACTCCCATTTAAAACGGGAAGAACGCCAGCTGGAATAATTCGCTTTATCTGCTTCTACGCCTGAACGAAAGCCTTTCTATTCAAGAATTCAAACGTCGCCACGTCTTGTTTTACTTCTTAAGGTACTGATCCACAAGAGCAAAATGCCAGGTTTTCCCACCACATATTGAATTCTCAACTCTTCCTAACTCTGCTGGTTAAAAGTGAACATAAAATTCTTCTTTGTGTGTTTTTCTGGTCTGAAAATGCAACTTTTTCCTCCCCCCTTATTTACACCATTTGCTCTATATTAATGCTCAAAATTAGTTTTGAAATTTGACATAGATGTGACCAGTAGTTAATTTTTACAGGTAAGGCCCAAAATGTTTCATACATGTTTAAGTTTAACATGTTTTATCTGGTTTGAAATGAGATCTGCTAACCGGTAATGAGACAATGTTCAGAGCTTAAGTAAAAATAATAATAATAAAAAAGTCTACTTAAAGAATTTCTTTGCCTTTTCTAAAGCAGATTTTACAACAGCCAAGCCCTTCTTATATTTGCTGGTTTCCATTGGTATTTTTTATATTTTATTTTTGGTGATTAAATATTAAAATTACTGCCAGTCAGAAGAAGCATGTTGGCAGTGTTATGAGATTACTTTATAGCTCAACTTATAACGGATATGAAAATTTTAGTTTAATGGTAGATGGTAAAATCTTTGGGGAAAAAAACGCTGTAGCATTTTTTTTTTGTTTGTTTGTTTCTTTCCAATTTGATTTTGTTGCATAGACTTGAGAGCAAAAATACAAAATAAAATAGAAATAAATTAAATTGTAGGCTCCAAGCACTCAAATCAACAAACATAATTCCTTTTGGCATTATATATTTTTTTATCTTAAAACACAAAAAAAACGGCTAACTAGCTTTGTAGCTACTACTTGTACTCCCTCAGCAGATGTGCTTTCTTGTAAGCGATGGACAATAAAATGACCTTTCAGCCAGCTGACTGTCAGTGTGTAGCAGCAGGTGGGTCACTACTGAACCTAAAGACTTGTGCAGAAACTGTAAGGTGGGAAAATGCTGTGCTTTTGAACTCGTAACAGAGACTGATGCCTTTGTTTGCACTCCATAGAAAGGTTTCCAGCCAAATGTGTTTTTTTTTTGTTTTGTTTTTTTTTTAAGTGAAGGAAATCGCCTTCTTTTTGTGTGAATTGAAAACTTTTATTTTATTTTTTATTTTTAATCTAAACTCGGTCCATGCCTACATCGTGACTGCTGTAAGCCCCTCTCAGCTTTCTGTTCTGTCTAAATTANTTTTTTTTTTTTTTTATCTTAAAACACAAAAAAACGACTAACTAGCTTTGTAGCTACTACTCGTACTCCTTCAGCAGATGTGCTTTCTTGTAAGCGATGGACAATAAAATGACCTTTCAGCCAGCTGACTGTCAGTGTGCAGCAGCAGGTGGGTCACTTCTGAACCTAAAGACTTGTGCAGAAACTGTAAGGTGGGAAAATGCTGTGCTTTTGAACTTGTAACAGAGACTGATGCCTTTGTTTGCACTCCATAGCTGCACGCGTTTTCTGGAATAGAAAGGTTTCCAGCCAAATGTGTTTCTTTTTGTTTTTTGTTTTAATAAGTGAAGGAAATCGCCTTCTTTTTGTGTGAATTGAAAACTTTTATTTTATTTTTAATTTTTAATCTAAACTCGGTCCATGCCTACATCGTGACTGCTGTAAGCCCCTCTCAGCTTTCTGTTCTGTCTAAATTACCCTGTGGTTCATCGCGCCGGCGGTGACGTCACCGCCTTTGGGAGCAAAGAAAAAAACCCAACAAAAAACAAGGCCTTTTTAAATGTGTATTTAAAACGAAAACGTGCATTTCTGAACATAACAGCAATATTGTACAGGTCATTTCATTGTCGTGGTTTTGTGTTCTCATTCGCCTGAGCACTAGTTCACCAGCCAGCAAGTTCCTTAAAGCGTGCTAGTGCCGTAATGTCGTCACTGTGACCGAATACTGATTCGGTCCATTTAAAAGAAAAAAAAAATTGAGCTTCCGGTCTTCCACCAGATCCAAAAAAAAAACAAAAAAAAAAAAAACTTCTAGCTTGTGGGGAGACATTCAAAGGCAATACAAAACGAGAACAGCACTGTAACTTGAATGTCTGCTCAATGAAGTGTTTCATAACTTTGTTACACCTTGAAACAGGAACAGAAAAGGATTCGTTCCACCCCCCCTTTAATGTATAAAAAAAAGCGCAGAAAAGAAACGATGAGTTAAGTTATGCCCTGTTCTTATCCATCATGTTTGTTATTAATGTAAAATGTTTTATATTGTAATATTGATATTTTTTAAATTATTGGTACAAAGTCTCCCGTTGTCTTACGTCAAATTTTCAACAAAAAAAAAAGATGGAGAAAAAAAAGTGCATTATTGCCCGTGCTGCCTCTATAGTTTCCCTTAAAGTACGCCACTTCCTGGAATGACTTTAAACTTAGAAAATAAATAGATAAAAATAAGTGCTGCAGCAGCGGAGTAGCATCCAAACGGCGCTTCCCTTTACTCTGCAGGATGGAGGTCACCAAATCTTAACTGTAATTATTATTATTATTATTATTATCTTTTACCTTCCTCCGTCTTCTAAGATTAAATATTTGTTTACGTGTTGCCGCCTCGAAGCAAACCGCGCCATCTGGAGCAGCTTTCAGATTCATTAAGAAAACAAAAATGGCGGCTCTTGCTCTCAACAAATCCGTCGCCTTCGACAATCCGAGTTAATTTACTGGGTTTTCTGTTTTCAGAATGTGCTAACTCAAAAAAGAAGGGGGAACATACTGTGGGGGAAAAAAAAAAAAAAAGATGTTACATGCCTTCTCAATACGCACGCTGTGTTGATATGAACCTTCACAAGAGGGAAAACACCGCCTCTCTGTCTCTCCTCGTTTGCTTTCGTGTCTTTTTGTTCCTCTCCGTGCGTCCTTGTCGTGTTTTTTTTATTTTTATTTTACACTACCAAAAACACACAAAAAAGAAAAAAGCAGCTGTTCTGTGTGGATGTGTTTTTATGAGCTCTGAACAATGTATGTATCTTCTTAATATGCCAAATGTCTTTTTATAATAATGTAGTTTTCATGCACTGCTTAACAAAAAACAAACAAAAACAAAACAAAAAATAAAACGAAACAAAAAAAAAACAGGGCAGAGTGAGAGGCAGCTTTAAACGAATAAAACGGAGTGTGGAGCCCTTTCTCTGTCGCACTCAGCCTTACTTCTCCTTTTAGACTATTTGGCTGTTTGCACTACAGAGCGCTAAACTTTCTACTTCTTCTCACACATTTCATCCTCCATTTGTTTTTAATGTTTTTGTTTTTATCTTCCATTGTGCAATTGAAGATTTCTCACTTCTTTTTTCTTTTATCGTCGATGCTTACCTGGACCGCCCTTTCTTTGTCTTCATCTCCTCCTCGTCTTCATCTCCCGCTACTCTCACTGTTATCTGTGTATTATTCTAGTAAAATGGTAAGCAGAGGTGTCATGTGGTAGTATATACTCAGTGCTCAAAGGGTGTCTGATGGTAGAAACCTGTGCCGTTTGTAACATTTAGCAATAACGTCAAAACAAAGGGGACGTTTGTTTTGTTTTTTATTTTAATTTTTTTTTTGTTTTTCTTTTGTAATAACATATGTTAGTTTGTTTTTGTACATATTGCAGCTCCAGATCATGCTCAAAACTGTATGTCATTAAAAGAAGAAAGGGAAAAAAAAACAACAAAAAAACCCAAGAAAAAAAACTTGCAATATTGGAATAAAATGAGAATTTAAAAAGTGACGAAATGTGAATGTTTTTGGTCAGTGAAAGTATATATTTTTTAAAATCATTTTATTACTTTTACTCTGAATTCATGCTAAAAAGGGTAACGGATAACTGACCTGGATTTGTCCTGCTCTTACGTAAAGCTTTTGTCTTATTTGCTCCTTCAGTGACACACGAGTCTCGCCAGAGTCGCTCTTCTCCTTCAAGGTCCACTTTCTGAAACCCACTAAAAGCACCGACTTGTTTTGCCCTGGATCTTAATGTGTGCGCTCCAGGTTTTCATACACAGCACTTTACACACAAACTTCACAATTTAAAACTGTACAAAAAAAAATGTGTATTTCTTCTTGGACGTACAATAACATTCACATCTAGTTGGCGCCAAACGTTTGTCGCAAAATACCAATAATTATGACCCACGCACCGCTGAAATTAATTATATTAATCATGCGTTTGACTCAGTCAGACCTAAATAAGTAAGAGTTAGAGTGCTGATAAGAAGTTTTCACCCCCTTTGATCCTTTGGGAAGGGGGCATTTATGCAATTAATTATTCTACTTTAAATATGTTTATACAATTATTTTTTATAGAAATCAGTATCATTTTGATATCAAAGGGGGTTTTTTTTGTCAAAAAAAGCCAAATATTGTTGACTATAATTTGTAAAAGCAATGAAAAAGCAGAAAACATTCAACGGGTGAATACTTTTTATCAGCACTGTGTGTGGAGCCATAACCCCAAAAAACTCTTCCACAAGAGGAACTGAATACAAATGCATGCCACACTTTTTAAATTTTTTTTATTTAATTGTAAACATTTTTTTTTTCTTTAAATGACATTTCATTTTTTTTTCCACTTCAAAGTTGTGCACAACTTCACCGCCTGTATATATTACACAAATTCCTGCGAGACACATTGAAGTTCGTAGTTGTGATTCGTGGAAAACGTCTGTAAAAAGTCGAAACGTTTTCCGACAAACACAATAAGTCCGCAATAAGTCGACAAATATCCCACGATCGTATTTTTCTAGTCAAGTCGTTCGCCTGAAACGAGCCTGATCACAAAAAGACGGCACAGTACATTTGAGAGCCGACATTTCACATCACAGCTGGCAGAGAACGACGAGAAATATTTGGATTCTTCACATGTAAACTCACAGGAAAAGAACAACAAAAAAAAAAAACATGCACAAGTTGCTACATTGACGCTGCTGTGTTCGACAGTAAGAACGTGTGGAAATCATGTGGGCGAGGGGAGAGACTGACTCTTTAAAGACAAGCTGCAGGTGTTACAAATCCCACAAAAAGATAAGGCCTCTCCAGTTACCCAGTCCTTTAGGTACACATACATACAGAGGGTCAAGGGCAGCAGCTGTTTGTGCAGCGGTGGGGAGTTTCAGATCGAAGCTGCTGGTTGTGATTAATGTGTCGGTGAGGCCGGCGATTCCTAGAAGTTGAGGATATCTTCTAGGGAAGTGGGAAGGCAGCATGTAAAGATCCAAATCAAAGAGAACCTAAATGCGGTTCAGTGTCTCGGCGTTTAGTTTTTCAGAAGTATAAAAATGTTCCAGTATGTAAATTCAATGCTGAAAACGACTAATAAATTGTGGTGAGAAAAAAAAAAAAACTACATTGGATTGATTATTTAGCCACAGTAAGCTTAGTTCAGTTCAGTTTCTCTCGTTAAAGGGAGCAGAAATACTTCTAACCATAGAAAGTTAAGCCATTTTTTAAACTAACGTTGCATTTAATTTAATTTAAATTCAAATTTGCTAGAATTATTTAGATTTTTACATGTGTTGCTGTAATTTTGACTTGTGCTTTCAGCCTTGGGACTTTCCCACTCTTTTTACTCTTCCTGCTAATTGCTAAGGAAATCACAAACTAACAACTTTTCTTTCCTTACAGTTGTGATTGAGTACAAAATATATTTTTACTAAAATGGAAAACATAGACTCCCTATGCCGACCTATACTGTCTCGTTAGCATCAGGCTAAAGAACACTAACTAGTTGTACTTCAAAAGTGCTGTTTTCAACATTTAGCAGCGACTAAGCTTCAAAAGCACTCCAAAATGTCAGGGATTGAACCTTTTGTTCTCTAAAAGTTTAGGTTTAAACTTTAAAGTTGACTCTTGAAAATTAGATGTATCTGTATTAAGAAAGGGGAATTAAAATAAAAAATAAAACTTGAGCTCTCCCACACTGTGCAAACTCTCAATATCCACCACAACTTTTGATCTCAAACTAAGGTACACGGACTATTTACTCACCGGTACCATTAAAACTTAAAGTAATACTTGAGCCATCCTTTATTTATTAAGTCACCTAAGAAATATTTGGCAACCCCGAGGGCACTCGCACTGCACAAAAAGTTAATTTCCATGTAGTGAGTTGATCCTTTGGTATGAAAAATAAATAAAACTAGACCGTGTCCTTACAGAAAGGTAACACAACCTGTTGTGACGCAGCAGATCTCTGTGAACCACACCCCATCGATCTCCGGAACACGTTGACTTTCACAACAGGAGCAAATGAAAGGCAAAACATACTTCGAAGAAATGACGGGGCTTGAAGGTTTAGAAAAATATCCTTCATTTTCTCATGTGCAAGCCTGCATGACAAGCGTTTTTAAAAATGCTGTCAAAATACGAAACAGAGTGAAAACCAATTAAATGAAAATGGGTTTGAAGCGAGGACATCATTGTGACATCAGTGAAGAAATTAACGTAAAATGTTTAGGATTTGTTGTCTTTGATTCGGCCTTTTATAAAAACAAAAGGCAACTTGTTATTTCACAACACACTACTGAACATTTCTTCCGACTTGTTATTCTTTTCAGCACAAAGTCGAATTTAAACAATTATTGGAAACGGGATTGGGACAAATCCAGCCGCAAGTTGCATTGGATTTGTGTTAGAGGTTGAAACTCAGAGGTGGGGACGGCGTCACGCCAGGTCTGACGGCTTTCTGGCTTCAACTCTGAATGCTTGTGGCGCTAATTACTTTTAGCAACTAATACTTGTTACTTCCAAATACAACAAAAGAAACAAACTTACAGACACGACCAAGAGTGGGCAACTATGAACTAGGCAACTGATCAGCTACATAGTTAAAAGAAAAACAAAACTGAGTTTCATTAGTTTCTGCTGAGGACATTGATTTTTTGTGACTAAAAATAATAATAATAAAAAAAAAAGTCCCACTTATTTTTGCTTGTGGACTGGTCTTTAAACATTAGACATTGTTTTAACATCTTCAAAAAAAAAATTATTTAAGAAAAATGTTTATTTCTTCATATGTGTAATTCCAGGGCTCACGACGCTTCTGGAGTATGTGTCGGTGTTTACGTGTAGAACTGGGACATTGATTTATTTACTGCTGCGTCAGAGCACTTCGTGTCACGCTCGCGGTCCCTGAAGCTGAATGAGCATCGTCAGTACTCTGGACTCTGAAGGGCTCCGGGAAACATCTGGCTACGATCGTCCGCTGTGAGGGGCATGCGTCGAGCAGGAGTTAGCCTACCGACTCGTGTCGTTCCACACCAAGCTTAAAATGAAAGAAATACCCATAAACTGGTCCTGAAAGCACTGTGAGGGCTCAGCAACACACAACACGCTGTCTGTCTTCACTCCGGGCGGCACTTCTACACACAGCGTGCAGTGAGATCACGGGACCTCGCTGCACTGCGTCATGGGGATGTTCGCGTTGACGCAGGGTGTGCTCTCTCTCATGCTTTGAGAATAGATGTTCATGCCACTGGACAGCGTCCATCGTCTTTCCCCGTGTTTGTGCCAAACAGATGTCCTCTTTTTCTTCCCATAGTAGAACCACTTCCGGATTCTCCACAGGATTTTGAAGTTACAAAAGGTAGCCGCTATGGCCCGCCGGAAGCGTTTGTTCATGAAGCAGTAGACGATGGGGTTGACGCAGGACGAGGTGTAGGACAGCAGGTGGATGAAAGAGATGGGCGCCCCCGTCAGACGGTTCGCCGAGTTCTTGTCGAACGCCTTCCACGCGTTGACGACGTAGATGGGGGTCCAGCAGAGGAAGAAGAGAACGACGATGACAATGAGCATGTGGATGACGCGTTTATTGGCTACCAGCTCCTTTTGGCTGGGGTTTCGGGATGTCTCTGGTAACTCGCCGCTTCTGTTCCTCCTCGTTCTCTTGCTCTCAGATGAGTTGCAGCCATTGCCGTTTGCTGGTTTGACGCTGCCGGTGCTGGCGTGGCGTTCTGGTGCGGACGAGCATGCGGAAAAACAAAGTAGCAGTTTCAGAGTGGACTCTTTACGCTACAGCAGGGACTTTTGGCTTTAGATTTCCCATTCTGCAATTTTCATTAATGGGTCTAAAACCGAATGAATTGGTTTGGTTTAGCAAAAAAATAAAATTGGTTGAAGTTCTTAGAATCGACTTAAGCTTACTTTGACTTGCAGATATTGTTTGTTTTTATCTCTGTGACGTACATTATTAGCATTGAGTGATAAATGACATAAAAATCCAGTTTGCAAGAACACTTCTGTTGTTTTTAAAGCAAACTTGTCATGCTCTTCTACTCCGCAACAATGCTAAAGTAGCATCTTGTACGTCTGTGGTCTCAGCTCTAATTAATTCAGTCATCCACACTGTAAAATGTTTTAATGTTTCTCAACATGCTGTAAAGCACTCAAAACACATTATCGCGTGCTGCAAGGTAAACTAAAACAACAACAAACAAAACATTAAAAACACATGTAATTGTTGCAGTCATGTCATACCACTGCTGGAGCTCTTCAGGGACTGCGCTCGCTTGATTCCCTTGTACAGCTTCAAGGAGATGCGTCCGTAGGCCGTCGCCATCATGATACCAGGAATCAGGAAAAGCACCAGCAGCAGCGCGATGTACCTACGATGACATTTCACCAGAATTACTGCACCGCAGTCAGCATTCGTTGGATTTAACTCAAGGCAGCACCAAATTACATTGTAGTAAGTTAAAGGTGGGCTGAATGATTGTTTCCCTGGGTGAGGATTCCTCACCGTTCCCTTAAATAAAGCAGAATTTCTTCAGATTTAATGGTTCCATGTGGCTAAAGGTACAAATAAAGGGTAATTTGTATCTCACTCAACATGAGCTCAGTGTGATTGCTAGCAAACAGAGTCTGATCTCTGTTCTTACTGCCAAGCTTTCGTGTCTGCTTAGGGGTTCCTGCACATAAAAGTGATATAAAACTCATTCAAGCCAGGATTGTACCGGTGCATCCCCCTGCTATTTACACCCTGGGCAACTGCCCATATCACTTGTAACAAAACCCAACTCCCTGGACAAACCAAGCAGATATGCAGCCGTTTCAATCATGTTTTCTATTCGAATGGTTTTGGTTGATGGATTTCCTCGCTCTCTTTTCACCAAGACGAGAAAACCACTCGGCAAAAAAGCCGTCGTAAGCTAACTGCTTTGCGGTAATCGTGTAGCATAGATCTCCCCAATGAATAGGTTTGTGTCTCACCAGGACTGCTCGAACACTGCGTTGGGCCATATCAGGCGACACATGTGTCCCGTGCTGTTGTCGGGGCGGGTGAAGGGAATCAGGGTGCTGGAAATCGGGTAGGGCAGCATCAAGATGGAGGACACCACCCAGGTGGAGGTGATGACCTTTTTGGCGTGGCTCTTCGTCTGCCACGTCATGGAAGCGAGGGGGCTGCAAATGGCATAGTAGCGCTCGATGGAGATGGCCACCAGGTTGAAGGTGGAAACGCTGACCGAGACGCCTGCGCAGAGAGGAAAACACACCAAAAGCTCTGTTTGACCATGAAGCGACATCCTCTCTCTCTCAGGTGTTAGTGTTTTACAGCAAATGCTTGGAATGACACCCCTAAATGAACTGCTTTTGTTACAGGACTGAAGAGATTAATGGTCATTTGCAGTGTCATGAAAAGCTACTGACGTAAACGGTTAATTTATACTATAATTGGATTCGTATTCAGCAGATCTGGCAGAACCTGACACTTGGTCACGCATAAAGTTAGTGCTGGTTTGATGTTTAAGTTTGTCAAAACAATGTTGGACTCGATGCTGAGTTTCCCTAGATATACACTTTTTAAACTATTTCCAGCAACTAACTGAGTTTACTGTCTTGTTTGATAACTACGATCAATTAAAAATGTACGTGCGACTGAATTGAGACGATCTTTTTGTAAAGTGCCTCGAGACGATATCCGTTATGAATTGGCGCTATATCAATAAACTGAATATTGTGTTGTATTGCTTAATCCTGAAAATGAAATACTGTATTTTCCGCACTATAAGGTGCACCTTCAATGAATAGACCCTTTTCACAGTGACGTCAGACATTGGCCGCCGTAACTCGAAGCGGTGTATCTTTACTTCCGGTGTGATTTTGCCTCGGGAAACCTGACTGAAAAATTCATGGATACTCATTATCGTAAGGATATAATAAAAGGTAAGGTTAATAATAACAGCATTTAAGTGTTATCCGTTATTACTCATTGTCAATTCACCATTCTCTGACTGTGTATAAAATAAACAGCCTCCGATCGGAGAATAAACCAGCTAGCAGCAGCTTTAGCCACAGTTGGGAAAATATATACACCGCTGTCTGTCAGTGCTGTAACGTTAAAAGGTTCACGTTCTGTATTAACTGTAATAAAAACAGTATTTGTATGTTAGCCTTTATCAGTCATTGTCAATTTACCATTCTCCAACTGTATTTAAAGGAACCAGCCTCCGATCGAAGAGTAAACCAGCTAGCAGCAGCTTCAGCCACAGTTAAGAAAAATATACACCGCTCTGTCAGTGCTGTAACGTTTAGAGATTCACTTTATTTATCAACTTTAATAAAACAGCATTGAAGTGTTAGATAACCGTCATTACTCATTTTCAATCCACCATTCTCTGACTGTATTCAAAGGAACCAGCCTCCGATCGGAGAGTAAACCAGCTAGCAGCAGCTTTAGCCACAGTTAGGAAACGTACACCGCTGCCTTTCAATGCTGTGTTGTTAAAAGTTTCACTAAAATCACTGACATCTTCCAACACTGTTGTTTAGAAAAGCATTTTAAATATTGATTTAAGCGCTATCTGCCAAATAATTTACACATTCTGATGTGATTCATAATTTCTCCATTTGTTTTGTTGTTCATCTTTCTCAGCAGTAGCCTACCTAACAACCTACCATATCTGAGATGGTCCTGTTCCTCTGTCCATGGCAGGTTCAGTCAATCAGCTGTGGGACATCTGCTGCCTAGTCAAACTATCATGGGCCCCTTGATTTAAAAGGAGAAACCAGTACAGAGCCTCCCTGCTCCTGCAAGTCACACTTCTTGGATGACCACTCTCTACTGCAAGCAGCTGTTAGAAATGAAATCTTTGTGTATCTATTCTGTAATTAATATCTATATGTATCTATTAATAAATGAATTTATGTTGTGTAGAGTTCTGTAAAAACTATTGTAAATAGCTTCTCTTGAGTAATCTACATATGTGCAACTTTTACATTTAAATTGCTTCTTTTTGTAAATTTTACACATCTGGCAATGAAGTATGTGGAGGAGAGGAAATGCTAAAATTAAAGCTGCTATTGTGGACCAAAGACATAAGGTTTGTGGCTGTTTCTTTAAAATATCTATTTAATAATTATATTAAACACTGTACATGGTTACTACATTACACAAACATAATTACCACAGTTAACAATTTAAGTCATTGATAGAGAAAATGTATTTACAAAANAAACTAAAAAGACACATTTTGACACAACCAAACACATTTATGTTTTCTGTACCCATACAGTTCATGCAAAGACAAACTGGTGCCATTAATGTGATCCGTTTTAACTCTCAGACTTTCTGTCTGTGAGTGTGTTGCTGCATCTGATCACACTGATCAGATGCAGCAACGGTGTGCTAAATATGATGTTTCATCATATTTAACATACCGTTGCCGTATCTGATCAGTGTGATCACCGTCCTTAGCAGTAACAACTCGATCTATAAATACATTTCAAATTACGGCTGGGCACAACCTGCAAGAGTGACACATAAGCAGATAAAAACATGGACGAATGATGCAGCAATCCCCGAGGACGGGCCTTTAATCTCCATGTACGGCTAAATAGAGCAACAGGAAGTGAGGAGAGGAATTAAACTCACATTTCCTTGTGTTTCTGTAATTGGATGAAAATGAAATATCTGCGTTCATTCAATGCATCATCTGTAATGACTGCACCTTGTTAGAAAGATCCCCACAGAGGTTTTCTGCAAGGGTCATGAAGACGTAATCCAGAACATTTATCAGAATCACAGGCAAATTAAAGTCAAGGAAGAGGTTCGCATCCCTGAACGCACTAAATCATCTCTGTTTAGTCTGTCTCTGTAGGAAACGTCAAATCCCCGAATCAAAATAAATGGAAACTGTCTTGCACTGCCGTCTAATCTCCCTCTGAAAGTTCCCACGTTGTGTCACAAACCCAAACCTTAAAGTATCTCAGTTGGATTTTATTTTTGTGTTCTTTCANTTAATTATCTATCTATCTATCTATCTATCTATCTATCTATCTAAAACAGCGTCTTGCTCCTCATGTCTTGATCGTAGCAGGAGTTTAACTTCTCAGGACGTGATGGAGTTGCGGGTGTTTGGCATAACTGTCAAGTTTTGGATTTGTGGCTACAGGTAATGTCGCTACTTAGCGGTTGGTGATACTAGCGTAAATGAGGAGGGGTTAATACGATCATGCATTTTACGTGACGGGTGGCAACCCCAGTCTGTACTATAAAAATCTGATTAAGATTAGAGCCTAAATACGTTCTATTTCCAAAACAGAAAGGCTACGTAATGTTAGCCAGCTAACAAATTACTATTGCTATCCTAGCATATCAACTAACAGCTAGAAAAAAACAAAACACGTACCTTCATAGTCAAACTGGTATCAATCAGCGAGGAATTTGTCCAGTTTAGATTATGTCGATGAAGAAAAACTGTTTGCAAATAGTGATACATCTTCAAATCGTATTTGTGGCAGCTGCTTTAGAGTCCAGAAACGGCGTTAACTACACACACCGGAACTAAAGATACACTGGATCGAGTCAAAACGGATGTTGTCTGACGTCATGTGAAAAGGGTCTATGGCCTACTTTAAAACTTTTTTCATATGTAAGGCATTATAAGGCGCATAGAATAGCCGCTAGTTAGGGTTGCCACCCGTCCCGTATTGAACCTACACGAGACGCGATTTGTTCTGTACTCTGCAAATGTTGATGTGTAGCAACAAAGTAGTGGTCCCCGAGTAATTTATATAGTAGGCTGCCCCAGTCATTGTTTCAGTCACGGTGTTGGTGTTGCGATATTGTGCCCAACTGCTTTCTGGGTAACGCAGACCAACCGACACGCTGCCGCTGCAGTCTCTGTGTCTCTGCCCCCCTCTTAAATATAAAGGGACTGGTCCCTTGGTAACCCTAGTCGAAGCACCCCGGATGAATGTCTAACGCCACTTTGTTGACATAAAGAATGTCAACAAAACAGTCCGACTCCGGTCAGCAAGGAGAGCCTTCTGCGCCGGGGCGTGGCGTGGCCGGACGATGGTAACCCTTCTCCGTTCACGCACAGCATGTTCGTGGAGAACGTGGTGCTAAATGACCTGCAGACGACCTGATTTAGACTGTCGGTAGGTAGATACATAGACATCAATACGTAGACCCCTCATGGAGCGCTGAGTCATACGTAAAAGCGTCCGCCATCTTCTATGTGGCAGCAGAGCGATCTCTGCTGCCACATAAGTCCTGTGCTGTGTGGACTTATTTCAACCGTTTTACGAAACAAACTGGATTAATTCTGATTACCTTCCCCAGGTAAGGATGAAAGAAAAGAATTACTTGACTTTGCAGCCAGAAATTCGCTTCTAAACAACCGGAAAATATTTCCTATGTAGCTAAATTGGCCCGAAATAACCACTGATTGTTAGCGTAGCAGCTAAAGTTTTCATACTGTTTTCCAATGAGAGAGACCTGATGAAAAACCGCTGTTAGAGGAGAAGTTCATTAAAAACCAGGGGAATTAGTGAGGAAAGATAAGTCAGGGTCAAAGCTGGAGCTGCTGTTCTTGGAAACGCGGATTGACGTAACACCAGCTCAGCTTCACCATGTCGGTATTTAGCTATTAAGATGCTACGAGTCAAGAGCCCAACATGCTGAAAATGTCTTTTTCTGAATGTGAAAGAAACATATACCGTATGTATTTTCTATTATACTTTTGGATAATTTCTCTTTTATCCTTGGCTTTAGCCTGTGAACCAGGACGTCTCAGAAGTCATTGAGTTCTCCCAGTGTGACCAGCAGACCGAAGCCCTGCCTGTGGCCAGTGTTCCCAGCATAATAAATAAATGTTTTATTCTTTCACTTTTTGTGTATTTTAAATATCTAAATCTGATGTATTAGTGTATTAATGTAGTTTATGTAACGAAATAAAAATAATTTACTCTGTTATAATTATTTTCACTCTTTGCTGTCAATAGCAGAGTTGACATACTGTAATAAATATTTATTCTCTGGAAAAAGTAAGAAAAATATGTAGTTTAATGTTTGACAATGACTGGTTTATAAATCAAAAGTCATTTCTCAATAACGTATAAAAAATAAATCGGAAAATTATTTGTTTCTTGTCTTGAAATGTTAAATCTACATTAAATTATGGAATATTATAGCAATTATGGATATATTCTTTAATAAAACACTGTAAAAGTGTGTCCATCAATTTCAATATAAAAATTATCAGAATAATTTCTATCAAATAAAACGTTGTGCTCTTTACTCAGAAATGCCCCAAAACAATTAAATAATCACATCAAAAGTTAGAAACGATCTCTTTAGTAATTTATTTGATTGCCAAATATGTTAATGTGTGCGAGAAAATGTGTCAATGGCAGGTATTAACTTAAAATACTTTGTAGAATGGCACTAAAGTTCGGTCCATTCACTTGTATTAGTTTACTGGCACATATTCCACATTCAATATGGCGGACGCTGTTACCGTAGCAACGGGCTGGCCCACTCAGTCAAACTTTATTAACAAACCAGCGTTCTGACAACTATCCCAGCATGCACCGCGCGCTTCTTCGGGCGAAACTGAAGTCGGCGGCTGCTTACCGTAGTTGCTAGACCTATTGTGGCTCAATATTAGTCCATATATAAGGCGCAGCGATTATAAGGCGCACTGTCGGCTTTTGAGGAAATTGAAGGTTTTTAGGTGCGCCTTATAATGCGGAAAATACGGTAACTACATTTCCTCCATTTCCTTTGTCGGAACCACAGTCTTAGATTCTTTCTGTGTTTATTACATTACTGAAACACATCAAATGCATTAATGCTGGGTCAGTTTTACAAATAAAATATATGAATGTCAAAGAGGTTTAAGCTAAGAATATAAATAAAAATTGCGGTTTGTCCTATGTTTAACCAT
>NW_006799980.1:2411792-2499721 GCF_000485575.1 Poecilia formosa | reverse complement strand
AAGGTAAGCATTGCTAACATTGTGGGAAACTTTACTCTTTGGAAGGGCTCTGTCACAATCTGTTGATCTGTTTGGCTCGGTTTCAAAGGTTTTTTTTTTTTTTTTTAGATATTGTGGAGTTGTCGGACAAATGTATGCAGACAATCTAGTACGGATGCGCTGCCGGTGTTCTGCACTGTCCAAGCAGACACATATCTTATAATAAGAGCAACTATGCCTCTGTAATGTCTGCAGCTGTCAGACAATGTGCAGCACGGGAGCAGGAAAAAAGCGCTTGCACTGACTGGGAAATGACATATCTTTCCTGCTAATGGAGTCAAGTGGACCTAATGTGGACTGCCAAAAAAAGGGAAAGGTCCAATAAACACAACCTTCATTTCTCAATGAATGAGTTTCTGCATTGCATGCAACCCCAAAGGCTTATCTATCAGGACTTCACCTAAGACAAAGCAATGTGAGAGCATGAACCACAGAAAGCAATCCGAGAGATTTAAGCCGCAGCAGACAAAATCGGAGCTAGCGGATGAATTTCAATGACAGTCTGGCCACAGTATTAAAAGCCATCAGGAAAAACTCTCTTGATTGCATTGCTAAACCCAACTAAACCGTTGGACCAAATTTGGACTCAGATGTCGAGCAATTTCCATATTGAAAGTAATACTCTCATTGTGGTTTTTGATCAAGATGGTTACAAACAAGCTTCAGGGCTTTGAGGACGTATTGACCCTGTTGCGGATTTCATCAGTTTTTGTTTTTTGTCACGCTGAAATATTTTAGATCATCAAACTAGATTCAACACCAGATAACCTGAACAAATACAAAACTAAGGAGGATAAATAAGGCTACATGACGTCACAAAAACAAAACAACACGCCCTGTTTTAAGGAAGAATATAAGGAAATATGAGAAATAAAGTAATTAATATCAATCTGTCTGGAAAGGACCAGAAAACCACAATGAGAGCCAACATCCACAAATCAGGAAATCAGTGCCTAGCTTTATCAGAAGTGTCCAAACAACATCTAAAGAACTTCAGGCCTCATCTGCCTCATTTAATGTTTCTTATTCAGAAATAAGAAAGGGACTGGACAATAACCCCCAATAATGTTTTATATACATGTTTTATATACACTATTAGAAATACAAGTCTTCTAGGAATATTTTCTGTTGTTTTAAGATTCTGTTGCAGTAAAGAGAAATTTGCATCTTGTTGCATGTTGTGTAAAACTTCATTACGACAGGCAGACATGGTGGTGGTAGTGTCATGGTTTTGCAAGGGAATAGTCAAACTCTGCTCTAAAATTCAGTTTTGATGCTGTGTCATGAGCTTAAACCGGCTGTACAACATCTTAAGAATAATCCGAAACAGCTATGTAAAGAGTGAGCAAAATGTCTACCACAATGGGTGTAAAAGACGCTTTGACATTGATCACAAATGGTTGATAGTAGCTGTTGCTAACAAAGTTGGTACAATGAGTTTTGTCTGATGTTGAGATTGGTTTGCAGGAGAAATGAGGCACATTTGCCTCATGACAAGATACATGACAAGTCCAGAGTCACTTGTCATGTATCTCCCAGAAGGTTTAAAGGCGTATGTACGCACATATTCATGGTTCACGGTTTTAACAAGCACTCAAAGACTTGGACAAAATAAGCTACAGGACAAAGCTTCACTTTTATACAACACGCATTATCTTCCATCCAACTCTGAGGCTATATGCCTCAACTTGGCCTCACTTTGGTTGGAAAGTTTACATTTATGTTGTCCCGAAGGGCTGAAATGTAGGACAGCTAACGATGGTGAACGTTACGTCTGCGGTGTTTGTCTTTCTCGGCCGATAAACTGATTATATTTGACGTGTCCCTGTTGACTCACGGAGGCCGCTCGGATTGTCTTCTTTACCCAGCACTAAGTTATTTTCAGAGGCAGTGTTTTGACGACCTCCTCAGAATACAGGGAAGACAGAGAAAATGTCCAGTGAGGGCTGGCGTCTGGAATGATCGCTGCTTCAGAGCCCTCAGTCACATCAGAAGTGATTAGAGTTGTTACTCCCATTTGCACTTGACCGGAAAGGTAATTTGTGTGTGTTTCACACACAAAGAATGAACTTGTGAGATTAATTTTGGCAGGAGGAACAGGGCACCTTCTTCAACCTAAGCTGATAGGAATCATCTTCCCACTGGTTTTTGTGGCAGTCAGTTTTCATCCTTTCTCATACAGATTATTAGGCGAGACCTAAATTGAAATTCAAAAGGCTTGTGGCTGGAAAAATATAAATTTATCCTTTCTGGACAAAAAAAAGGCCTCCTCTGACCTGGATGAACTGTTTTTAGCTCAAGCTCATTAAATCTCCAGGAGCATTTGAACATGCAGGGAAATTAACCTTGCAAGAACGTCTCAGATGACTTCAATTATCTAATAAGCAATTACCATCACAACAAAAAACTACAATTAACTCACCATAGAGACATAGTTGGATTATATTGCATCCAGCGTTAGGGGGATCAACCGCAATTAAGATCTTTCACACATTATACTGCTAAAAAAGTATAAAAGTACTAACTCCTCATTGGATTTAGATGTTCCAGTCAAATGGACAACAATGCACAAAGTATAAAATAAAGGATCTAATGATGTGAAGTTTGGCTCTTGCGGCACGACTTCCAAAGAGCCAGCCTTTAACTTGTTGCCATCTCATATTTTTTGCTCAACTTGGAAACGCGAATGTTTTGTATGTAACGTTACAACTGGTGTCGTAAGGTTAATTATGTAAATATGAGTGTGCAGATGCCTGTCGCTGATTGGCTCCTGAAGACTGAGGAGACTCCGGATTGGTGGCCTGCCAGAGGTGGACATCCTGCATCCATCCCGCGCTCATCCCAACTGGCCACACTGCTTGTCTTTGTTAAAGACCTTGTAAAAGTTCTTGAAGGAGTTTGCAGGAGTGAGCGGACGTTTATTTTTGTCTAAGTTTAGATTTATTTAAGGAGGCAAGTTTCTGTAATTTGGTTATTTACTTTCGAATAGCTAAGTTCTGGTTAACATTAAGATAGTTGCTATATTCGGCTCTTCTGATTCACTACACGGCTGGTCACTAAAAGGTACCCGATCGTGCAGACTGCTGCTAAAAATATCTATAAAAAATGGGTTACTATCAAGAGCTCAGTGAATTCAGCTGTGGTACCAGGAGGCTACAAGTAGAATAAATCAATTTGTTGAAATTTCCTTGATGCTAGACCACATTCAATCACTGAACGTGGCAGTTCATAGAGTGCCTTAGTCGCGGATTGTCTTCTGAGTAAACAGCTACTGACCTCCAAACTTTGTGAATTTCAGAATAATTTACAGAGCTCATAGAGAGCTTCTTGGAATGGATTTCCAAGGCACCAAGTTCAATACAAAGCATAGGATGCAGAGGGGTAAAGCAGCCCTCCACTGGACTCTGGTATCCCAATGGACGAGTATGGACCAATGGATTTTTATGGGCACTGCCTGACTGCATTGTGTCAAGTAGAGGATGAATTATGACGGCTGTATTTTGTCAATGTGCACAAAAGGGCTCAAAGCAAGTTCCATCTTGACTGGAATGAATAGAGTCCTGATGTCAACACCATGGAGCACATTGAGAATAATCTCAGGTCTTCTGGTTCTGGTCTACTCAACACCCCCAGAACCAGAACCAAACAAGGAGAAGCAGCATCCAGTTTCTATCAGTGACGTGCGGTCAGGGGAGGCAGGTGAGGTCATCATGGAAAAATAATATATAATAATAAAACCATTTATATTGTTATTTTCACCCTGTGGTTTGTATCTATTTTTTACTTAGCTTAACCAATTCTGATGATTTGTTCTTCAAAATCGCTGGATTTCCGCATTTTCCCATTCAAATGCTCAGAATCGAAGCCGGTGAGGCAGCAGCGAGCTGAGCCTCACCTGGGATTGTGCAACCTTTCGCTAACTGCGCTGTCTGCCATTCTATGGGAGCATGTTCGTCCTGTCTGTACGCCGGCAATAAAATGGCTAAACATTTAATATATGGACTGATTTTCCATAATTTAGCTTATGTATATAATATACAGTGTTTTTTTTTGTCACCAACTGTGTGTGTATCGTGTTTTGTGTGCGGAGGAGCGATCAGAAACGGCAGATAACAGACTCCAGGGGAGGCAGGCAGTTCTCTTGCCTCATGGCAGGGGGCGCTCATGATCCCAGATATTGTGACTGCACAACTGCAGAGTAAGACACAGTGAGCTAGCCATGGAGCTAGCCATACAGTAAATAAGTAAAGTACAGCGATATATTTGTTTTCTCCTCTCTTCCGACGTAAACATGAAAGACTACATTTCTACACTTTAACAGTTTGTTTTTTTCTAAAGTGGATTTTCAATTGAAGCAGGAGATAATAAATAAGGAAGACCAACACCGGAGCTGAAGGTTTTGCTTTGAGACAGTTTGATGATTCTCAAACGGAGTAGAAAAGTCATGCCGAAGATAGACTTGACTTTGGATGAACGGATATTTTTGTGCAGAATTAGCGGTGCATGGATTTCATTGATAGATAAAGGTAAGACAGCAATAAGATGTTTTTTTGTTTTGTTTTTTTTTTTTAGTTTTTATGAAATGTACGTTTTTTGGGGCTACAGTTTGTATGTCTAAATAATTCAGTAAAGTAGAAGCGGTAGCTAATCTACCACAGCATTATTTATTAATTAAACATTAAGCCTAAAACGTACTACAGCAACCGACTGAATGTTCTGTTCTGTGTGCAAAATTCTTGAATGTTTTTTGGTGTTAAATCCTAAAACATGAAGTGGCATTGTTGTCAGTTGCTATGGCAACGAGTCTGCGTAGGTTAACGAATACAGATAACTTTGCTGTGGATCATAGCACGAAATCAATATCTACATTTCTAAGTTTCACTGAGTTAACGCGGCTATGGATGACATGTAAATGATTAGTCTTTTTGGTCATAAGTCAGTGCCTCACCAGCAATGAACCTCACCGCACATCACTGGTTTCTATGTACCTCAAATCTGGAAGAAAGTCGAAACACTGAGTTTCGACTGTTGAGAGTTGCCTTTTGTTAGTAGGAGGTCAGACACTGATCAGCTGTGTATTTTCTTGATGACTGGAATTTCACCATATGTAATCTGTGTTGCTTGTGTCATAGTTGGACTATGAACTGCCTTGTTGCTGAAATGTGCTGTACAAATAAACTTGACTTGACTAAACTAGATGACCAGACTCAGTTCATCTCGTTCCAAAAACTCCAGTCCACCTTCTCACATCTGTACGTACCCATGAAGTACATGACCATCTTGCACATGCCGAGGCCAAAGATGAAATCCTTCATGACGTTGGGGATTAAGGTGAAGGGGATGCACACCAGGGAGACCAGGAGGTCGCTCACTGCCAGGGACAGCAGGAACAGATTGGTGATGGTCTTCTGCCACTGTCTTCGTCCTACCGGCAGCAGGACGATGATGATGATGCTGTTGCCTATGAGGCTGAGGAGGAAGATGATGCTGTACAGGATGATCCGGACGGGCTGGGAGTTGTCTAAGAAGGAAAGACGTGTTAAAGTAAAGTCTTTGTTTTCTTTAAATAGGACCATGACAATGTGGATTCTGGAAAGAAGCTCTCAGACTGGAGGAATGCTATATGGGCTTCTGATAACGACAAGTCAGTTTACTTTCCCATCGGTCGATATTTCTGCATTAAAAATCATTTTTATAATCATTTTTTAACACCTTCTGTCCAGCAGTGTGGCGCTCAGTATTATTGTCAACAAATTTACTTTTACATGCGTATCATGCCATGATGCTCCACTTGAGAAACATATGAAACTTTGTTAGAAATTGCTTTGGGTTAATTATTTCAAATGTAATGGACACAGAGACAAAACGAGAAATGGACGGTGAAGAGATTTGAAGGGAAAGAACGAGATAGGAGAGAAGGAGCCATAGAGAGGACACAAGTCAACACCTGCCTCTAAGCCTGCGGAAAGAGAAAACACAAAAACCAAGAAACCACAACAACAAACAACATGCACACAATAACAGCTGCAATCGCCTTGGAAAGTGCGCAGTACGTCGTCATACGAGGTGTATTTAGTGGCAACTGAGAGTGCATCTGACAAAAACCGGAGTCTAAACAGAGATTGGACCAGTCATTTAAAATTTCTCCCTCCATGTTAATGAACGGTTTATCGCTACAAAACGTGTAGAATCAGACAATCACTTAAATAGAACATGAAGTCAGCTAAAAGTTGGGCTGTGCAGAACAACAATGACCTGAAGTACAGCAGAAAGTCCATGTCTGACTGGATCACATGAAAGAATATTCTGGAAACATAAATACAATGTTTATTGTATTTAAACATTGTATTTAAATACAATTTAAATACAATTTAAATTGTATTTAAATTGTATTTAAATACAATTACAATTAAATACAATTAAATACAATTTTTTATGGCCCTCATAAAAAACTGGCCCTCAGTTTTTTATGAGGGCCATAAAAAACTGGGTTTTTTATGGCCCTCAACAGGTTGTTGTTGAGGGTTTCTACATCATAGAAACCCTTTGATGTGGCTGTAATAAATAATTGTAAAAAAATATCTACAAATAGAGTGCCAAACATCTGCAACCAGACACTATCAGTTGTCTCTGAAATGTTTTTAATTACTTCTTGAATAGGTTCCCCCCCCCTCATAATAAATAAAACCATCATTCCAAACCTGCTTTTAAACATTTTCTGATACTATTTGAGTGCTAATCTGAAGCATTTCAGTAAGAAAAGTTGAATCAGAAATGAAAAAAATTTTTTTTTTAAATACTGTGACTTTCACGTAATTTAATTACTGAAAATGATTATCTTTTTCAGTGGCATTCTGAGATGCACCTGCATGTTGTGAGGCTACTATCCCACCTGTCACCATTTGGAGCTTTCTGCCCATTTGGGCCACATCTAAGTTCCGCTCTGGGTCTTCTGTCCTTTTACACTCTGTGTGTATTTTCAAAGTCATTTGCCTCCCTTAAGGAAACATCACTCTAATATTTATATAAAAATGTGACTCATGTGCAGCCCCGCTGATGCTCAGCGTGCGCATTTTTATGAGTCCGTGCATCACTTCGGGCTGTGGTAGCCTTCCAGGGTTTTATTTGCAAAAATGTTCCAAACTGGAGCTTTTTACGTCCCAGTTTTTTATTTATTTATTTTTTTATTTTCCCGCAAAGTGCACAAATTCAGTTTGTGCTCACTTGACCGTGCAGGACCAGCGAGCGCTGACTGCATTAGCTTTTGTGGAGGACCTGAGCCGTGCGCGTAATGCGCAATGACGCAAGAAAAAATGCCCAAAGCGCTCGCCTTTCCTCCCCGCTCGTTTCTTTCTTACTTTCTTTCTTTTTTTATTTTTTATTTTTTGCCACAATCTGGAGTTCAAAAGACTATTTTAGGTAAATCGAGAAATCTTCACAGACATGTTATATCGATATACTGGTTTACTTTACCTTTAGAGTCTGGAGAGGGGCCCCGTCTTGGCTCGTAATCCGAAATATTGATGCCGAAGCGGCTAAAGACATTGTTCAGATCTGTTGAATTAATCAGGAAGTTATAGGTCGTGATAGTCTCCATTTCGCCTTCTCTTCTCTGTGTGTGAGCTCAGGTCAAATCTGTCTGAAGCTCAGCAGGGGTCATGCTCTTTCATAAGAGAGAGTAAGAGAAAAAGACAGAGAGAGAGAGAATGCGCGCATGAATCTCGAACTTTAAATATCCATTCACAAAGCAAAAGCAACGAGTGAAGGAAAAAGCAGCTCTCACTGCTGCGCTCCTCTGTTGTTGACAGCATGCGGAGAGGGATCATCAGCCCGCCTATATGACCAGCAAACCCTCCTCCCTTCCAAAGAAAGCTGGCAAACAAATCCCAATCAGAGCTGAAGAGTTTGATTACAAACATCATTTGTATCCCTGGCAATATTGAAAGTGCTTCTCACCCTCTGCACGGGCATGCTGCTGCAGGCTGTGGCATTTTCTTGAGAACGGGCGTGAAAGTGTAAACGTTCTGATGCGTGGATAGACAGACAGGCTGTCATCAGCCATTAAGTTACGCGTTCAAAAGGCGATGATTATTGTTGTGTTAAAAAGAGAAAGCCAAAAATGCATTTAAAAAAAATCAGTATTTACAAGCCCTCTGTTGTTGTTGTTGTACCAAACAGATTAAATGAGTGGCTTTTTAGAACTCATTTCCAAGGAGTTGATAATAGATGGTTAGGACTCATAAAATGACGAGGTAGCAGGTAAAACAGGCTGGTCCAGGCTTAGTTTCACAGCTCAGTTTTACATTTCTTTGAATCAGAGTACTTAAGAAAACGATAAGTAGATTATTTTCTGATGTTATAAACTTGTCCTTACTGTATAATCGCTTCTTACTTTTGTTATGTTGTCGCTTTTGTGAATTTGCATGCTTCCATTTGCCTTTCACTTGACTTGACTGCTGGCACACTGGACAGTATAATATATTTCTATTTTAATCAAGTCTAGTGTTACATTTGGCTTGATTTGTGTTCTGCTGCATCTTATTCTTTGTGATTTATTGGATTTGTAAGGTGTATTTTTGGCAGCAAAACAGAATCAAGTTGCTCCATAACCCAGAGGTCATGGCAACAATTTCCCAAAGCTTTATTAGTGTCTTTTCACAGCCAAGGTATTTAGAGGAGGAGCCGTTTAAAAGACATACCACGTGGCTGAAGTAATCATGTGTTTGACCTGACTTGTTATCTGCGTTTCATCTCATCTTTCTGATTACAAAGCTAACTAAGATAAGAAAAGAAAACGTGAATGTTGGGAATATTTGTCTAAACATTCTCTTAAGAAAAGATTTGTTAGAGGTATAGCGTTCAATGTAAACTTCACAAATCGTTCAAACCTTTAGGAATGTTCACTAAAAGGTTTCGTAAAGATTAATTGCAGCTTCCATTACATATAAAGAATTCCCTAAAGGTGAGTTGTGCATTTGACACTGCCTAAATATTTTATTAAAGTTAGCTTGAACTGTTATTATCTTTTCAGACAACCTTTGAAGGTTACATTCGACAATGGGAGTAAAGTTTGCTGCGTTTGTATTCAGTCGGAACCAAAGTATCAGGTGTTTGTTTCTCGCGCACCGACCTTGGTTGCTAAGTAACCCCCGTGGTGCTGCTGCGGCTGCTGCTTGAGGGATGCTGAGAGTTTAGCCGCAGCATCTCTTGAAAGCGGGCCGTGTGAGGTGTCCAGGTGAAACCGGAGGATGGACGAAGGCACCGAGTTATCCCTGAGCATCGCCCATATCGTCCAGCGTCTCAAAGGAAGCCATTTACACTCTCAGATAGAGAGGCAAGCTAAAGTGAGTCAGTTAGCATGCGGCTAACGATGCGGAGCTAGCTGTTGCTGTATGGTGCAGTGTTTCAGTAATAAGCAGTTTTTTTCCCTCTTTCTTGTTCAGCTTCATTGTAAACTATGAAACTCTTTTTAGGACTGTTTACATCGTCCTGAGATACAATTGGAGTCGCTAAAGGAAGACGTGCGCAGTTTTCTGAAAACATCAGGTGGGCTGAGGTCTATTTTGCTACCTGCTGCCACGCCACAGCACGCCTTTAATATAAGAGCGACAGAAAGATGAATATCCGGATGTGTTTCTCTGTTTAGGTTGGGAGAAAAAGCTGCAGAATGCCATCTACAGAGAACTTCACATGTAAGTCAAATATACATGAAGCACTTTTCCCAAACAGCTGCCAGGATCCAGTTAGGACTTAGGTTGCATTCAGGTTCTTGGTGACGGCCAGGAAGATCTTTTCCTCCATCATCCACGACATGGAAATATTTTCAATATTTTGAGCTTCTTTAACAACAAACACTTGTTGTTGAGAATGTTTTGGCTTATTCACCATCAACATATCTGACTCTCTGTTTAGGTCATCCCCATCTTCTAATACTGGTTCCCTGTTCTGTTTTATAGCTTCTTTTTTTTTTGCACAGAGAGAGGGTTCTGATATATTCAGACCTGAATGAAATGTATTTCAGATCTGAATAATTGGGAAAAGGAAAAAGGAAAAAAAATAGGATGTGTACATCTTTATTTGTATTTGTTTATTTGTTTTGTTGCCTGTAAGATCCATCCATCCTGTTGTTTTTCCATATTTAAGTAAATATCTGGAATATCTGCAGTGATTTATGTCTGGAAAAGAAAACAAACAAACAAACAAAAAAAAAGGCGTGATCTGGGAGTGAGATCTATAGAGTTAAAATCCATTGTTACAAAGGTGGACATAAATCTAATGTAATGTAATCAAAATGCAGTTTTAACAGTTTTTTATTTCATTCAAGTATAAATCTGTGTTTTAAAAGCTGCAGTAAATTAACCAGATTTCACTCTTTTACACTTGTGTTGTTCAGATAAAGCTTTTTAATAATTTGCTGCCACTCTTTTCAGATATACAAAAATATGATTTTATTATATTCATACACTTCACTGTTAAGTTTATTTCAGTGTTTAGGAGACAGTTTCTCATCTATATATTCTTATTTTAATTGCCTTTGAATTGTTCATATTTTACCTTTTTTTTATCTGGTATACAACTTCAGGCTAACTGGCTAAAACTAATAAATTTCTCTGATGTATGTGTCTTGCACCTCCCCTCATGTAGGATGTATGGTGTTTAATGCACTGAGTCCTTGAGTCATTCAGCATGCCCTGAGCAGGCTTAGTGAAACACTTAGTGCATCTGGTGGAGATTTGTTCTGAGTCATCTCAGCTCTGATCAGGAGGGGGAGGGGGGGGTGGCATTTTTTACTTTAAAAAAATTCTCTGTTTGATGAATTCTCTCTATTTCTGAATAGTGCTCCATTTGCATCAAATCATCAGAGCTGTCAGTCTTTCTCGCAGTCGACGTTTTGTCACACTGCTGCGTCTTTCCCTGTTGCAGCCAGCTGCCTCCGAGCCATCCCACGGCTCCGCTGGAGCATCTCAAAGAGCCGCTGGCCTACATGCGTAAAGCTCAGGTCAGTGCGTCTCCTCTCGTCTCCGTCACTCCTTTGAGCCCCCGTCTTTCTCTCGTTCCCTTTGTCTTTTTCGTCTGGCAATCCTCAGAGATGTAAACCCCCGTTTTTTTTCGTGTCACACGTGTGCCGCATGTGTGCGCGCAGGCCAGCTGGGAGAAGCGCATCCTGAAAAGCCTGAACAGCATGAGCACGGAGCTCGGAGTGCCTCTGGCCCGTAAGGTAGGGGGAAAAAAACCGCGGCCCGTCACAGGTAATACCGCTAAACCGCAGAGACTTCTCCAGTGGAAAGGCTGTCGTAACGCTGTATTTGTTTTCGCCAGATGGTAACCAGGCTGTCGTTTTTTTATTTTTTTATCTCTGTGTTCCTTTTCGTGCACACAACTGTATTTAAACATAGCAGAGATCTCTGTTCTGCAGGCCGCGTGTTGTTTGTTTTGTAAAGACCCCCCCCTGTTCCCTCTCCTGCTCCCGCAGAGGCCCGGAGCCGAGCAGAAGGAGCTCATCAACAAGTGGAACGAGATGGGCACGGATGAACCAGGTCTGCAGACATTACCCAGGGTTTTTGGCCCCTGCAGTCACCTGCCTGCTATGACAGATTGGTGTTGATGTGTATGCATGGGCTGGTGCATTTAGCATCAGCTTAACAACTTGCCATGTTGCTCTGAACCAGATCTACCACTTCTGTGTTTGCTTTGCGAGCTATATTTATCCAGCCAAGGATAAAGAGGAATGCGTCCATCGATTGTGACTCTTATTCAGACGTCAGAAACGCCTTAGGAAAAGTTCAGTGTCTTGCAAAAGTAAAACAGATTAATTCAATGTTTTCAATAAATACAAACTACAAACCACAAAGTTTTCAGTGGGATTTTAGGTGACAGGTCAACACAAAGCGATGAACAGTGATTAAGTAAAAAAACAAAAAAAAACGTCCAGGGTGTCTGTGCAAGTGTTCAAAGTCTTAAATGAATGTATCTAAAGTTAAAGCCTTAGTATGTCTTAAATTAATTTAAAAATGCAGATGTGAGCCTTAAATAAGTCAATCGCAGATCTTAAATTTTGTTGCGGCAGAATTTAATGTCGTATATTTTATACAGTTTCTTTTCTGTCAAGGAAACGTTGAGTCACACACAGACGTCTTCATTTTGTTCTGTGACTCAAGGCGGTTGTGGCTAACCAGCTGCCCCTAACCGCTGGTTACCCACCTGGTAGCCACTGGTAGCTAGCTAGCTCACTTTGTTTGCATCCATCATGGGCAAACTGTAAATTTATCACCATTTTTTTGATATGTCTCTACCGGATGTGAATAGCTAGAGACACCAAATTTTGCCCGTTTTTTTAAAGATCTGGCTGCCTATTCTCAATTGTATTTGTCTCTGGGCTTTGACTGGGCCATTCTAGCACATGGATATGCTTTGATCTGGACTATTTCATTGTAGCTGTCTATCTCACTCAGCCTCTAGTCTTTCTGGGCTTATTTCCTTGGTCTTCTCAATGCCGTTTGTTCACTAACGTTCTCCAAAAACCTTCACGGAACAGTTAGGATTAAGCTGAAATTACTCATGACCGGAATCATAAAAAATCAATTGCAAAACCTGATCAGATGTTCTGAGGTTTTATTTGTAATGTGAAAAAAGTTCAGAGGTTGTGAACACTTCCGGAAGACAGTGTACTTTGTTGTTAAATTTCAGATTTATTAGCTCTTTCCCTTCCCCTTTTTGCTCGAAGCCGGCCCGTTTCCATGAGCAGGCCAATCTTTTAGTCCTAACAGTGCTATCACAGCTCAGGGACATCTAATAACATTTAGGATGTCCCCCTTCTCTGGCTGTAAACATTGTGGACTGCGAGTATAGAAGCTGTCCAGACCTCTTGCACGGAGTTGCGATAAAGGCTGCGACACCCTGCTTCCATCCCAGAAGTTAAGCCCCGTCCTTCCCTGTTCCGCCAATGAATTTACAATCGTGTCGTCACAATGGAAGCACTCTTCCTCTGACCTCAGAATCTAAAGCAGTCGTTTCTGTGTTTGTTGCAGGCTTAAATCGCTTCAGGCCCGTTTATGCACCCAAAGACTTTCTCGAGGTAATCGCATTTCTTGCTGCTGATGATTTGTTTTTTGTCATGTTGAATATTTGGAGATGTACCTTTTCGCTTTATTGCCATCATCTCAGGTGTTGATCAGTTTGCGGAACCCCAACCATGACAGCTGCGAGGACGTCAGCGCCCGGAGCCACTGGGGGCTCATTCAGGTTCCCCTCAACATCCGAGATATTCCACAGCTGGTATATATCACATTCTTATATGTTTCTAATGATTTTTTTTTTTTTACACAATATTACATTTTTTAATGAACAAATAAGAAGAAAAAGTATCCGTGTTCCACCAGAGAGTTTTTGATCATCCTGTAGCCCTTGCCAGTTCTGGTGACTGTGACGACCCTGATGGTTGATTTCAGTTGAACCATTACTGTGTCGATTTGGCCTTAAGTTTTAGATTTCCAGCCATGTCGCCATCCTTTGCTTGACCCCAGGGCCACCTGAAGGGTTTGTTAGTGTTGTCTGGTCAAAGCACACAGCTTAAAGTCCCAGTAGAAGCACCACTTCACGATTATACTTGTAATGGTATGGCAGAAAAGACCAGTTTCCTTTCATGTGGATAACATCCTCTAACAGTGTTTTCACACCTGATAATCTTGTAGTCTTAGTTCGATTGGGGACCAAAATTGCAACATTTGTTACATTTTCATCTGGTGCAGCTCGCTTTCACACTGCACCGTGTCAAAGGATCAGATCCCTCTGAAGAACCTTTTCACCCCCTTGCCTGTCTGTGGTGGCGCTGAATCAAGAACGAAGAAGGCATGAGCACAACTTCTTTCTTCACTCATGTGAAGGTTGTAGATTCAGTTCCTGCTTCTTCCTGTCATGTGTCTGAAGTGCTTTGACCAGTCAATATTACTGAAAAGGTGCTGGATAAATTTATCATGAATGACCAGTTAACATTTCCTTGACACTCCAGTCAACTTAAAAAAAAAAGTCATTTGTTGTTATGTGAGATGGATGGTCTTGGTAACCGATCAGTCTGAATGCCTGAGGGCTGTTAGAAAAATATTTTAAGAAAAGTCAGTGGGTGTTAAGTTTGCCTCTTTGACTTTGAGTTGAGTACAACAATTTGCTCAAGAGCAAAACACTATGAAATCTTAGAGGCTCACTGAACATGATTGGTTGAGCCTTCTGACTACGTAGGGCCGTTTTCTCCTCTGATTTAAAACTAAAACTGAATCCTAAACACCACTTGGTCTCTTTTCCGTGCAGAGTTGATTTTCCTTTTAAAAAAGAACTGAAGTTGAACCACTTTACTTACTACAAATAGAGGAAATTAGAACCTTTGCCTTGTGTCTGCAAGCTAACAGATTCATTAAGCAGGCTGGCGGCCACCCAAGAAGTCAGAATAACATTCTCCCTGCCTCGGATTAATGAGAACAAAGAAGCAGCAGGAGTCCACTTTTGCTATTGGGTTTCTCCGAATTAATTTTGAATACGCAGTAGCATTTGCTTGTCTAAAATGTAAGAGTAAATGATGAAATTTGGGGATAAAAAGGCACTGACTGAACTACAAATGCATTTTGGCACGATTAAATTAATTGATTAAATAATGTCGGAAACTGCTTTTTTTCCCCTCTTTTCTGCTCGCAGAGGCAGGCCTACACGGAGCTGAACCTGAGCTCCGGCCAGCTGGGGATTGACGACCTCGCACACGTCCACCCAGGTATTTACAGGAAGCAAAAAGATTCACGTCTGCCCGATGAATCCACGACGAACAAACGTTTTTCACGCGACAGCAGTTCAATCAGTTGCATGACAGCGGGGAAGCTTTCCCTCTCATCGCTCAGTAGCTTATAAGAAGCAGGCACAGAAATCCTTCTTGTTGTGATTAAATACGCGTGTTTTTCCACTGAACAGCTTGGCACACCCACCAGTAAACCCCACCGGCCGTATATCACTGTGGGCTGCTGTGTTAGCTGTCTGGGATTTCTCAAATAGTATCTTCATGAAGTCCAGATATTGACATTGTTCCAGTTTGTCGTTCATGCCTTAAATAGAATGGCCTCCGCTGTCTGTGTGTTTGTAAGTCAGACCGATAACGGTGCTGATCTAATCTGTTCTGCTCTCTCCTTCCTCTAGACCTGTTTGAAAATGACTATGTTCAGATCGGCAAAAAAGGTTAGCGTACACGTGTGTGTGTGTGCTTTTTTTGATTGGTTTTGTTTTGTTATGCAGCCCGAATTTATTGATGTGTGTTAAATATTTACAGTTTTAAACACTCCGTTAGAAATTCAGAATTGTTGTTCATTGGTATCAGCTGAACTCATAGCTTCTAGTCTGGAAAATATTGGGATTTCCAGACCTTATCCGTTATACCATTGCTTAAAATGTTGCGTGTGCCATTCCTTTCTTCAGTTCTTCCTTATTTGTTTACTTGCTTTCTTCTTTGTACCTTTTCTTCCTCAGTCCCCCGTGTCCTTTCTTCCCTTTCTTTCTCTCTGTCCATTACATCTTTCCATCCATGCGCCTTCCCACAGCAGCATGTGCCATTAATTCATTGTAGACTCTTGGCCAATCCTTGAGTTTTAGTTTCAGTTTTTATGCCTGAATGACTAAAGTATGAGGGCTAGGTGGTGTAACATAGAAAAATAAATCCTTTCTGTGAAAATGGTCCAAAACTCGACTAGAAACGATTGACGGAGAAAAGTCTCATAAAACCTCTGAAAGGACCATCTAAAAGGTTACAGAAAGTTTTGTTGGAAGGAGCAAATTCTCCTTCCAGTTGAGTCTGTTTCATAGGTCTTCCTAAACAACTCAAGGAAAACTCCAATAATACCCATTACATGTCATATACACACATAGAAACTGAAAATATACATTTTTATGGCAGGAACAAGTCCCCTACTTCTCTCGCTGACAGATCTTTTTCTCAGGTTCCATAATCAGTAAGAGCAACACTCAAAGCCATGCCGTGAAGCCAGTGTAAACACAAAGCTTAATATGGACACCAATCAAGCATCAATAGCCTTAAAAACACAGGCTGTGCTTTTTATATACAGCGCCACACACCCTCCGCTTGCTGCTTCAGCCTCAGTTGGCTTTGTTTTGACTTCTGGGCTGCGGCCTCTATTCCAGGCCAAGTGTTAAGTGCCTTCAAACTGGAAATTTAGGGGGCCGAGGAGCGTGTTAGTTTACGCTACAACTGGCCTGCACCTTAAGCTGAGGGATGTGTGTTTTGGGCTACTGTCACAGCCTAGATTTAGGATAAGAGTGAGCAAGCTGAAGAGTTATTAAAATGTGCCTGAGGGGCTCTAGAAAGTTGTGCAACTATCACAATTATATGAAGATCTTGATTTCTGGTGTTTATGCTCTTGCAGGCTGTGAAATAGTAAAAGCCCACAAGCCTGATTTAACATGTACAGATGTTCGTTTTCCCATCTGCGCTGCTGGAGGGCCGTGAGCAAGTCAAACAGGAACCGCTTTCTGTTGACTTTAAAGTGAGACTGTGTTGTGTTCATGTGGCAGCGATAACAAGCTAAACTGTCGGAGTGGAGTGGCGTTCAAGCACAGGACGTTGGCAAACCAACAGCAGCACGCCAACGGATTCACACCGCTTAAATATTTCACATTTACTCACGTTACAGCTGCAAACTTAAATGTTACTTATTTAGATTTTTCTTGAGTTGGAACAATACAAAGTTGCACACAACTGGAAAGTGGACAAAAAAAACACAAAATCTTATGAAGTATTTTTGGTGTAGTTTCTAGTGGAAATATCCTTGTACACTTGAAATAAGACAAAGCTAACTTGCGAGTAACTATTCAGCAAGATATAGTGAAAAATGTTTTAATATTGATGAAAATGTTCTAGTTATAAGTGAAACAAACTGCCAGGAGGTGGAGAGTGGATCCATCGTCTACTGGAGCATGCCAAAAGATTCACAGCTTTGATTGCAGTCAAATGTAGCTCTAAGAAATGTGTAATACTGTGTTTGTAAAAATGTGAAAAGTTTTAGGAGGTTTTCATTTAAGCATTAACTTATCGACGCAAAGAGTTGATAAGTTCCTGTCTTGTTTTTTTTTTTTTTTTTTTTGCGTTCCTGCTGATTTTCGATTGCGTTCTGTGTAGTTGTGGTGGAGCAGGACAGCGCGGCGGCCCAGCAGTACAGCAGGCGGGGCTGCCCCACCGGGCTCCGGGCGGCCCTGTGGGCCCTCATCCTGAACTCCACCAACCAGCTGCAGGTACGGCAGCAGATGCACAGACACTCAAGTTCACGGGTCACTTGCACAACTGCCCCGCTTCCCAAGCTGTTTCCCGACAACTCGAATTCTTCTCAGCTGCTTCTGTTTCCCTCTTTTTTTTTTTTTCCCCATTAGATTTTTGTCTGAATCTCCAATTGGATACATTAACTTCAAGTTAAAAACCAACATATGACACATAACACCAGCTGACCGATAAATTCGAGATAATCTGTGCGTTTGCTGCCGTGGTGTTTATTATAACTGGCCTCGGCTTGTCCCGTGTGTACAAATGTTAAGATAATCAAATGCTTTTGCTCGGTTTAGCCTAAACAGTTGTGCTTGTCTGCCTGTGTGGCAAAACACCAGAGGCCAGGGTAACCTGCTGGGGCCCGGTTTGGAGAATACTGCATGAGATCGGAGGCCTGATTGGGTCAGAGCTCTGGAGCGCAAAGCACATCAAAGAAGGTCGCAACCGTTGCTCGGTGTGTGTAAAAAAGCCAAAAAAACAAACAAAAAAAAAGGCCATCTTTTCAGGCACAGATTTGTAAAAAGTGTCAATGTTACTTCCAGTCAAAAGAAACGTTTTGCTCAAATTAAAAAATCATGTTTAACCTAAATCTAGGGTATGAATAAATACGCCACTTGACTGAATTGTTACTGAAACTGAATTACATTTTCATAAAAAAAAAAGAAAAGATCACTTAACCCTGGTCCAAAATCATCTCATGACCACTGTTTAGCACAGTGGAGGATCTATGATGACGTGGGCTCGTTTCTCTTCTGAATGGTCGGCTGGCGTCATCAGATTACCTGGCAGCACGAACTATAGCGAATACCTCGGAAATTTAAGTGAATAATAAATCGGGTTATGTCAGGAAGCGGAAAGTCAATCGTCATTGATTCTTTAGGACGGATAACGATCCAAAACCAAACTGACTAATTCAAAGCAAAAACAGTTCATAAGACTCTAAATCAAGCTGGCAGAAAACCAGTGGGGAGATCCGAAGTGAAAAGAGCACAGCAAAAGATGGAAGGAGCTGAAAGGATTGCACTAACAAGATCCTCAAAACTGATCAACAATACCACTACTAAATTTAAAAGAAAAGTAATCTCAACATTTAATTTCTTTTTTTTTGTGGATTGGCAACTGATGGGACTGTCTGGTATTTTAGCAGAAATCTTTTCAAACTTTGTCATTAATGCGGTCCACAGTACCAGTTCCAGTTGTTCCAGTTTCCTCCCTCAGCTCTCCGCTGCTGCTCTCGCAGCCGGAGCGCTGAGCATTGTCAGGATGCTCAGAAATTGTCGCTGGGAACATTTTTATTGCTCCGTTTGGCTCGTCTGTGAAAAGCTGTCTAAAACCGGAGACGCGTTAAGTGATTAAGCATGTACTCGGAAACACTATACCCTCTCTATTCGTGCTCGATTTAACCGGACTGTCATCACATTTACTGACGGGACGTAATTTAGTAGTGTCTGTAAAGGAAGTGAGAGTTTTCCAAAAAAAAAAAAATATATACAAAGCAGAATACATATTAGGATTTTTTATTTATTTTTTTTGCTCACCATTCACTTAAAAAGTTGTTTCTATTCATTTCAGTTGAACAAAATGACCATTGTAGATGGTAGGAGAAATAAAACCTGCTGAGTCTTTGTCCTTTCAGGACATGATGCACTACGAACAGCTCAGGGCTGGAGTGATCCAACACAACCTGCTGGTAGATAACCTCATCTACAAGGTGAGCTGGTCAACACTCATTCTCCTCTGAGTGAATGAAACGTAGGCACGCCTTTAGCAGATGCTTTTTTCTTTTCTTCTCATGAACAAATTCCTCTGAGTGACTCGGCCTTGGATGTTAAGTTACTGCTGTGTGTGTGTGTGTGTGTGTGTGTGTGTGTGTGTGTGTAAATTCACTGGGTTTAGGTCTGAGCTGCTTTTCTTACAGTGGAACTGAAAAATGTACACACATCTGTTGAAATGGGACAGTTTTTGGCGATGTAAAAACATTACAGCGTCATAAATAATTACAAAGTGTGTGTATGCTGTTTAACTTAAACAGTAGCTTGCATGGAGGCTACAAAGGATCAAAACTATCTCGTACAATACACACGTATCTTTTTGCAGTGAAGGCTTGTGGGAGAATGTGTAATGGTCTGAACTATGAGGAAACTAATCTTGTGCTTTCGTGTCATTGTCCCCGAAAGATGTTTGTATCATGAACCACAGTGAAAGAATGTAGTGAAATCTGATAGTGGATAATTTTCCTCAAATGGAGCTGGGGTGTTTTTAGAAAGTTGTAAACAAAAAAAAAAATATTGAAAGCTGAGGGATCACCTTTAGAAGGTTTTGGACAAGACTTCTATAGTTTAAAGGGGTGCAACACTTGTGCAACCAGGTTACTACCCATGTGTTGTGTTTTTTTGTTCTCACCTGAAAGGTACAGGATATATGTGACGGTAAAGATGCAAAAAGTTGTTCTGTGTCACAAGATCTGTGAAAACCCTCTGCTTCAACAGGACGTCAAACTCACCGCCAGTAACGACGACTACTACTTTGTGTTTGAAGATTTCCTCTATCAGGTCAGCTCTCTTCTTTATGAGACAGTCAGTATCTCATTATTTACCCTTCCAGTATTTTTTTTACTTAAATAAACAATAGAATTTGATGTAATTGTCAGGATTACAGATTATTACAGATTTCAGTGTTTCTTGTTCGTCCAAATTGTTTACACGTTAGCATGTCTTTTTCTTCTTCTGTTGTTTCACTAGATAACACTGTAAGCATCTTCCTGTTTGGCCACCCTGGGTGTTTACTCCTTCTGTGTGACAACAGTCATTTTTATCTGCTGTTTTTCTCTCCAACCAGGCGTCAATATCTTCTCTGTCAGTCGCTGCTCTGTTTGTCTTTGACGCCCCTCTGATAAACATGCTTCTGCACTTGCCAAACAGGTTAACTCGGCAGCTGCTTGTTTGCTGTGCTCTTTGGTGACAAACCAATGAACGGGCAAGGTTTATCGAAGACCAGGCTTCTGCATCCTTGTCAGTGTTGACTGATGGCAGACTCACTAGGCAGTGAAAGAATCCACTTCATGTCAAAACGTTAGTTAAGAGACGACAAGAGAAAACGTGGAAGGTTTCTGAGAAATTTCCCAGAACTGTTCAGAGAAGTCATGTTTTCTTAGTGGGTGTTTTTTTTTTTTTTTTGGTGTATTCGAATGATTATTGTTTTTATCTTTGTGACATAGCTGTTATGTTATTTTATGAGGCACCTGCCACAGTTGGACAAGCATGCCTATGGTCTGAAAGACAAACAGAATCATTAAGCAGTCATTAAATATTAGCTGTGATATGAAATATAAATGTGGTTTAGCAATTGTTTTTGAGCATTGATTTTACTCTATGTAAGATTTAGATCTTTACCCAAAGAAACGACAGTGAACTGATTGGATTTGTAGTGTGAAACCTGCTCACAGTAATTTATTTCTTATATATTCCTAAATTCACAACACACACTAACAACTTTCAGGGAGGGGAATGGTGAATAAATACAAGTGAAGTAAACTTTCTCCGAAGATGACAAGATTCCTACACAGTCTGGAATCGTCAAAATTCTGAATTTGACCGAATTTATTTTTGACTTTCAAATAATTTCAATCGTCTAGCTGATGTAAAACATTAAAAGTTGTTCAATGGTTCTGTGCTTTTGTACAGAATATGTAACCTACTGCTTTTAGTTGCAAAACGCAGTTGGAATACTGCATAATTGTATCCTTACAATGTTTTTCTTAATATTTTTCAAAGGCAGGGAGATTACATGTGGCACTAATCTATCTTAGGAAAACCCTCCAAGTGAATCATCTCTAAAATCAATATGGAGACAACCAGACCGCATGATGAGCTTCTCTCTGTTTAAGATCTTTGACCGAAATGAAAACTAATTTATTCCCGCATGTCTTCATGGAAAGATTTTCCAATCAACGGAGCATTTCTCGAACCTCCTCTCCACCTGATGCTTAGCTCAGTGTACTTCGATACATCCTTGCTGCCTCCAGTTGCACCGTTTAATAGAGTTATTTATGAAGAGATAGCGAGGACGCTCAAGGCTGTCACCATGCCCCGAGTACATAATAATAATAATAATAATAATAGTAATTAATAATGTGAATGGATGCTGCATATTATTCCTTAGAAAGAAGCAGTATGAAGATATTTTTTTTTGGCTCAATTTGGACAAATATTAATGGTGGATTTTCCACTTGAATCCTTGTTCAGCTCAAATTTTGAGTCTGGCTCCGTTTGTTTCCAGGTACTGTTGTGTTTCTCACGGGACACCGCCGTCCTGGAGCACTTCAAGTACAACAGCGCCACTCCGCCTAAATCCTACCTACACGGTGAGATCGCTTGATACCTTTCCATTCTCATACACACGTTGAAGGGCACGTTAGTCACTGAAACAACGATTGTACTCCTAATTCAAGGTATTCAATGCCTTTGTGTGCCTGCCTTGCAGGGAAAGTGGGAGACGAAGAGTATGCTGTCGTTTATCCTCCAAACGGTGAGTTCACGTTGAGAGATTCGGACATGAAGGTTTTTGAATCGAATCAGAGAAAATTCACTCAGCTGGCATTTTTATTTACTCAGGTGTTATCCCCTTCCATGGCTTTTCTATGTATGGTGAGTTGTGTCAAACTCAGTTGTTTCGTTGTAAGTTGAAACATCCAGCGTACAACCACGTGTGTTGTAATTTGTGGATGTTTCCACAGTGGCGCCCTTGTGTTTCTTGTACAACGAGCCGTCCAAACTCTACAGCGTCTTCCGGGAAATGTACATCCGCTACTTTTTTAGGCTGCACTCCATCTCTTCTTCTTTCTCGGTACGAGCCTTTTCTGGGTAAAAGTCGAGTCTTTAAAGCTCCACTCCACCTGGTGAATGAACCGACTTTATATTGTTGTTCTGTGCTGCTGCAGGGCATAGTGTCCCTGTGCCTGCAGTTTGAGAGGCTACTCCAAACCCACCTGCCTCAGCTCTTCTACCATCTTCGACAGATCGGTGCCCAGCCGTGAGTTAAAATACTTTGCCGTCCCACCTCTGTGATTACATCTACTTAATATACAGTGCAAAACTATGAATACACATTGACCTTTTTTCAGGGTGCCAGTGCATCCTTAAAAAGTCTTATATTTCTCAGATTAAGGCCTTAAAATATCTTAAATTCATTAGAAAATGTTCAAGTTGGCCCTAAATACGACATCCGCTGGTTTTATCTTTTGCCGAACCGGACTATTTAATCTTGTATATACAGTGTAGTTTGTTTTTCTCGTGGGAATTTTCTGTCAGACAAAAGTTTGAGTCGTGCACAAACATCATTAGGTTCTGTAACTCGAGGCAGTTGAGGCTACTGCTTATCAGCTGCTAATAAACCCTTGCTTGCTAGCTAGCTAGCTTTTTTGCGTCTACCATTTGTTAGCGTAAATTATCGCCAGTTGGCTGGATGACATTCGTCTTTGCCTCTGACTCATTTCTGTTGTTAATCCATACATTGCCTTTTTTGTGCAAAGAAAATCTAGGCACAACTATATAAAGATTGTGATTTCTCCAAGTCTTAAATTTATTTCACAATGGCCTTAAAAAGGTCTTAAAAAGTCTTCAGTCTGAGATGGTGAAACCTCTGCAGAAGCTCTGTTTTTCACATTTTTATCCCATCACAACCACAAACTTTACTCTTTATTTTAAATTTGATGAGAAACGCCAATGCAAAGTACCAGAAGGCAAATAATACTTGGTTTTAATTTTTAGAAATCTGGTGTGACACGCTCTTGTTTTTAATCCCATTTAATCTGATAAAAAAATTCTTCCCCTTCATCCAATACACCTGACCTTGCACACAGAGACATGAGTATCCCTAGAGACTGTTGTTACTGTTAGCAGATTATTGCACTCTGATTCTTATGAGCTGCTGCCATCTAGTGTTTATGGCTTGAATTACATTTTTCTCTCTGTCATGGAATCATAAGTGTTGGTGTGAGAGGTAGCGGATGCAATCAGAAACATAAAAGTGTCACTGAAGAGTTCATATTTTCTCCTAAGGCTGCGTATTGCCTTTAAGTGGATGGTCCGGGCCTTTTCTGGATACCTTTCCACCGATCAGCTGCTCCTTCTTTGGGATCGAATCCTCGGGTATGACTCGCTGGAGGTGGTTGCAGGTCAGTACATCCTGAACTCTTACTTCCATATCAACTACGCTCTGGTTTCCTGACGTCATTCTCTATCTTTCCCGTCTTTTACTGTGCCGTTCTGCCCTCTTCTCCCCACCATACCGTCTCTTTCACCCTGCAGTCCTTGCAGCTGCGGTGTTTGCCTTCCGCGCCGAGAACCTGATGGAGGTGACGTCGCTTGCCTCGGCTGAGGTTTGTCTGTTCCCGCTTTTAGACCTGTGTGTTCTCAGGTGCGTCTCAAACGAGGAGTCTGTTTCCCCGATTGCATACTCACAGAAAGCTAGAAATAGCTTCAGAGGGGCCTCCACCCTCTCACCCCTCGCCCCACCCAGCACGTTGACAAGCACTCGCCGTGTCCTCTGACACCCACGCATGCATAGGAGAACCTCTTTGTTTGTGCTTACAACCATTTTTACAGCGTCTCAAGTGTAGCCTTACATTGCTAATGTAACCCTGAGTGCAGGCTATGTGCAGGCTAATGTTGCCCTCCTCTCCCCTTTATGACGACGGGGTCAAGCGGCAGCATTATGTGGAGGGCAGTAGTTCTAGGGGGCACCATTTGCTTGCAAATTCTCCCACCTGCCCTACTTAAGAGAAGATATCATCATAACACACTGCTCCTTATTTTATATTTAGCGCCTCAGGCCCAGTGCTGAAATTTTAAACCCCCTTTCTAAACATGATCGTGTCCCTAAATTTAATCCCCCCCTAGTGAACCCAAAAGGACAGGGTGGGAATCTCGGATCATCCTGCTGCTCTCCTGTCCTCTGCGCATATTTGGCTTAACTTTTTATGTCTATATTAAAACGGATTGTTAGAGAGTTGTCTGACTTGTCTTTTTCTTTGACGATCGCACCGCAGGCCGTCCTCGCCGACCTCTCGACTCTGAAGGTCATACCGCTCATCCAGATCTTTCTTTTCGCCACCGCCATCTGAACGACACGAAGACTCTGGGTGTTCCGGGCTCGGTTCTCGTTGCACAACAATGAACACAAGCTGACTATTGAAAAGTGACATCAGGGGGCCACACCTCATCTAGCTCAAGCAAAAAGCCAAACGTACATTTAGCCCTATTAATAGTATTTTCCCTTTATGATGGTATTAGTTGTCATACAGTATGTAATTTAATCCTAAGGCCAAGCCAGCCTCATTAAGCTGGAGGGAAAGATGATCCTCGCGGCAGTTCCCCGATCAGCTAAGGTGAATTGCATGAAGCAGTAATTGTGTTGCAACGGCAGCGTGCGTGGAGACGCAACGGCAGTGGCGTCTCCGTGCTTGCCTAATGAAGTGTTAATTAGTTCCTGCCATTTATGCAGCCCAGCGGCTCCTGCTTGTTATTATTAAACTGTTAGATCCTTATGTTACCGATGAATGATTTGGCATCTTAGTTTGCTCCAGCATGATGAGAGAAACCTGCAAAAAGCCATGAACTGCAGTGCCATCCACAAATAAGTCTTGAAATGAATTCCTGTTTAATTGCAGTGGCATAATCTCACAGCATTTTTTTTTAATTGCCTGCTGTTTATACTGAGGAGCATAGAGAGAGAGGAGGCTTTTAGACCATTTGTTTTCATGCAGTCTGTCTTGGTTGGGCCCTCTTTCATCCTCATTTAGTTCTGTAATGCTATAAGAGGTTTATTTTTGGTTTATATGGTCTTGTTTTGACCATATCTGGATTATTATTTTGCCTGAAAAATCCAATGTACCTTCCTTTGTACATTCCCAGTTCCCAGTTGAGTCTACTAGGTTTTTTTTTTTTTATGTTGCGTTTTTGGCAAGATTTCCAATGTCTTTGAAAGAGAAACAGATCCAGATCTTCACTCCTAATAAACTGTGCTCAACAGCGGACATAAGATGTTATTTTAATTGTCATTATTTTTGTTATTGCCAGGTCCACTTGGGACGTTTGCTGTCAAGAAGCTCAGTTTTACTCTAATCTGATCAAATCAAATCACATGGCTCCAGTTAATTCCTTGCATAAATGGCATGTTCTCTTGTCTTACCCGTTTTCAAAAGTGGCCAAAAGAAATGTTAAGTTTATAGAAGTTTAATTAAAATAATTATTTATCATTTGTTTTAAAGGAATTATTGGGAGTGCCAATGCAATACCTCTAATTTTTTTGAGAAGTAAAATAAAACAATTATTTCCCAAGATGCACAATTCCCCACAACAAATAACTTACAATTTTTTTTCTTTTTTTTTTTTTTTTGTGTATGTGTGAGATTATGGTACAACATTAAAATAAGAATTTATTTTAAGTTTTTTTTTTGTTTGTTTTTTTGCCCAATCCCACCCATGCTGGGTACGGGGTTATGGGGCAATTTGTGTGGAGAACTCTGTAAATAACAGTGCTGTTTGTGTAACGTGCAAGCTGCTGTCTACATGCAGTTTATTGCATTTATGAAGGGTTACAACACACTTTATGGATGTTTAGCACCTTCAGTGCCAACATTGAAGTGAAGCGTTTTCTCTTTTTACGCGACTTTAAATTATGAATGATCAATCGTGGCATTTTTATTCTTTGGAAGTCATTGTCATTGAATCTTGCAAAAAAGTTTTTTTTTTTTTGTTGTTGTTTTTTTTTAAATTAAAGGTTATTAAGGTAATCGCACCTGAAGTCCTCTGTGCTTCTTCTCTGAATATTTCTGTCGGGTTGTGTGACAAGATAAATATTTGGACAGGCACAAGTGTATGCTGGAGGCTCACTGCAATCATTTCTAAATGAGCCCCCCGCCCTACATGTAGCATATACCCTCGTTCTTGGCCGCCTCCCTCATCCCCCGCTGTCCTCTCTGCAGGCTGGTATCGAATTATGCTGTTCTTCTCTTTCGTCTTTCCTCTCCCCCTCCCGCGCCCGCCTGGATTCTGCTACATCTGCCACCTGTTTACTAGCACTCCCACACCGGACTCTTTTATCAGTCATGCTCCTCCTTTGGGCCCCACAAGTCTGTCTGTTGGTCCTGCAACATGTACCTGCTATGGTGATTTACTCATACTGCAGTCCCTCCTGGTGGCCGATTCGTTGCATTGCAGGATAGCGTGCCTTCTGTCCATCAACACGCAGACGCTGGCCATCGTTGACGGATTTCGTTCTGAAATTTGAATCAAGCACAGTGATCTTAGCGGATGCTTGGGCAGCACTGTCTACTCCGATCGTCTTAGATTTTTCTAATCACAGTGCTGTGAAAAACTGATTTACCCCTCACAGTGGAAGCCAGGAGTTTACGTACACTGAATAAAAAGACACAGAAAGAGAGAGATTCAATTATTAATATCTTCAAAATCATAAGTTTACATACAATACGATAGCTGTCTCTTTAACCCTCCTAACTGTCATGAATGATGACATCAATGTCCTCATGGACACATTGGCTTACTTGTAAGCATTTTGAGGGTGACAGTTAAGGGGTTAAGCAAGAAGGGAAAGCCAAGGTGCTGATGTCACGGCTTTGGAAACGTCTGATAGGTCAACTGACACATTTGAGTTAATTGGAGGCCAACCAACCTGTGGATGCATTTTTAGGGCCGCACCTGGAACAAACTGCTTTGTTGTTTGACGAGACTTGAAAGTTAAAAGAAATCAGCCCAGAAATCAGGAAGAGAATTTTGAAGCTGAACAACTCGGGTTTATGCCTCGGGGGATGCTTGAAGGTGCCGCATATATGTGTTCAAACAATTACATGCAAGCGCAGACACGATGGGAATGTCTATCATAGCTCTCAGGATGGAGACTGGTTCTGTGCCCCAGAGATGAATGCATTTTGGTTCGAAATGTGCAGATTGACCCCAGAACAAAAGACCTTGTGAAGATGCTAGTTGAAGCTAGTGAAACATGTAGAAATATTGAAATGGCATCTGAAGACATCAGCCAGAAAGTTCAAACTTGGGCGGAGATTCTTCCAGAGCTCCAGAGGTTACAAAGTGGTTTAAAGACAAAGTAAATGTTTTCTGTCTCCATGAAAAAGGCCTAATCTCAACCCTATGGAGAAGTTGTGAGCAGATGTGAAAAGGCGTTTAGGAGCAGGGTGGCCTACAGGCCTGACTGAGTTAAGCCGGTTCTGTCAGGAGGAATGGGACAGAACTATTCTGAGAATCTTGTGGATGGAAACCCAAACGGTTTTACCCAAGTTATACAGTTTAAAAGAATTATCCCCGATACTGACCAAATGCATACTTCTAAATTTAAATAACATTATAAAAAATATTTTAAAAAACCCTTCTTGCTAAGTTTTTTGTCATTTATCATCCATCCATTATCTAACACTGACCTAAAAAGGAGAAAAGTGTGATCTAATTTAACTACTATGTGCATCTGTTTTTTTTTTAGTCAGTGTATGTCAACTTCAGATTATTTCAACTCTTTTTGAAATAATTTCAGAACTGCATTTTGCATTTACTTTGGTTAACTTTGTCTAATGCTTGATTTAAAAAAAAAAAAGAAAGTCAAAATGATACATAAGTCTGTAAGAAGTGAAATAGTTTTACTTCAAATTAGCATCAAAATAGCAAATTTTTTAGCTAATTCCGTAATTTACGGAATTACAGACCAGTACACACCATTCCTGTGGAGTAGCACACCACGCAACAAAAGTGACACAATGTAAACGGAGGGCTTTGTAGTCAGTACGCAGACCTGCACACATGTTGAAAAAAGAAAAGCCTTCAGAATTTCAGTTCACTCAGATTTTTGTAAATTTAGGCACATTATTCCCCCCTTTTGCTTCCAGAACATCCCTGACCCAAGATAAATTAGCTTATCTGTTGGATCAGATGGCACAGGCCTGCCTTCACTCCCCACTTGGCCATTCAAGATGCTGTCAAAAATGTTTTTGATAACTGCTTTTGATAGATCATGTTCAGTCCTTGGAGAATATTTGCTAAACCAAGAGCCTTGTCCTTTGTCCTTTTTCTTAAAAATCTGCAAAATTATTAGATTTTTTTTTCTGATGGAAAAAAGTACGATATATCTATTTTTAACTATTGAAAGGGAGTGTTTTTTTATTTACACTTAATTAAAAATGGCAGGTTAAGATTGTTTTACACGCTTATCAATATGGGGAAAAAACTGCAACAATAAAACCTTTTTAATAACTGCTTACCAGCTTTTTACATGTTTATTTATTTTGACAATTTATATTTGAGATTGGAAGACCTCTTTGCTATCACCCTTATATTTGATCTCCCTCCACAGATTGCCTATTAGATTCAAATTGGGACTTGGCCATGTCGCTCCAAAACGCCATTACTACTTCCAGACACAGGAAACATCTTGGTAAAATTTAAAGAGGACTTTACACCTATATTTCAGAGGTATGAATAATTTTGGGATTTCTAGGAGACCCCTCAAATGATTGACAAAGAAAGAACATCTAGACTGATTTTGTGCTGCACCTGAATAATACAAATTTCTCTTTCTGTCAATAAGGGAAACATGCACCATTTTAAAGTTTTGGATTTACCATGATTTACACTTTTCTCTCCTGCAAATAAATCTATTTGCCTGTGTGAATACTCTTGAGTTGACAAGTTACAAAATGTTTGGATCCCCTGATCCTGGTGTTCCTAATCTTGGACCTCTTGATTTCTGATAAACTGAAGACAGTCGATGAAGTTTGGCCATTTTACTTGCACATTATGTAACTGTTTTAGGGATGTCAGAATCATAACATCGTTCTGCATTTTATTCTAATGTTATCTGAATCATGAATTGTATCATGAGGCTTATGTACGATGTTTCAAGGCTGCTATAAAGGTCTTATCCATAAACCCTGCGCTGACCATCAATAGCAACAACGTCCCTTTGTTTTCCGCGCGGAGCATCTTCAAAAACAGACAGAAGACTGTGCTGTTGGAAGCAACCAATCAGACGCTGCCATGTCGGGGCAGTCCAGCCAATGGGATCGCTCGGTCGGGGGAGGAAAACTTGGATGGGCCGACGGAGGAGAACAATGAGGCGGCTAAAAAACGTGCTCATCCTCCACTTCACTGTGGAAGAAGACACCACGCTAAGTTTCTGGAGGCTTCCGGGGGTTCTTACGTGGTGTGGCTAAAGTAAACCCACGAGGCAACATTAGCTTAAATCCCCGGCGTAACAGGGAGGCGATAGCGCTCTGAATTTACCTCCATACAGGTACAAACACTCCCAGAAAAAGGTCTCTCCTGATCAGATGGTGTCCCGCACGCGAGGGCATTTGGAGGCAAACTACAGTTCCTCACCCGTCCTCACCCCTCCCTGTCCTTTTCGTCACGTCAAGCCGCTTTGCATACCGACTTCCTTCTCCCGCTGGTCCCCATCAGCCAGCCGGCGAGGCGAAGCGTAGCGAGCAGCAGCAGCTGATAACATGACGGGAGGATACTGTATCACGGAGAGCCATGAAGAGCTGACTTTAAAAACTTCATTCGGGAAGTAGGCGGATGTCGTGTGCGGCCGATATCCAGCTCGGAGAAGGACTACACGGAGAGGAGGAGCGGAGAAATGGATATTTGATGCAACCGGGATTTTTTTTGTTGTTGTTGTTTTTCTTGTTCGACGTGAAGAGGCGGAATATGCCGGTGTTTGTACACTACTGTACGTGGAAGTACACGGACTGTTTTTCTTCCCACTCACAGCTCTAACCTAAGGATTTAAATCGCCACTTTTTTTTTTTTTTTTTTGCTAATTGTAGCCCCGCGGTTTAAAAAACGCTACTTGTGCGTTGCTTATTTTATTTTGTTTTTTTTTTTTAAACGTCGTAGTTATTGAGTGCTCTCTCCTACAGGCTTCATGTGATTTTGTAAGCTAATACACATTTTTAAATGTATAAAATTAGCCATGGGGTGGCCCCCCTCTTAAACAGCCTGTGAAACCATTGCACCTCTTAGCTCCCCTTTTTGACCCACCTTCAATTAATATTTCCTGTTAGCTAGCTTTCCCCTTATTACAGGTGTCTATCTTTTTTCGTGACACGGCATTTATTTTTCCAGTTATAATTATTCTGATTTAAAAAAAATATTTATCTTTACATTAAGGCTGCTAACTGCTGTCTGTTTTGCAATTAATTAACCCCTCGCAGGATACGAATTCCCTCATTTTCCCGTCCTAATTTCCACCATGAGTTATATGGTAGTAAATGTATTGCTACGTGGACTCGTCATCTATGCGGTACTGGGCTCGGAGTGCTCCTACTCGAATGATCTGCCAAGCCACTCGTCTGATGCTGCAAATGTAGCCATCACAGGTAAGATCAACCCGCTGGGTGCCTGTAATTTAAAAAAAAAATATATATATATTGAATATGCGTGCAGGATTTACCCCCACCGAACACACAGCCTCCTCTTCCCCTCCTCCTCCTCGTTTCCCTCTGGTCCCCAGTGGTTTTCTCGGGGAAAGCCGAGGAAAGCCCTGCGCATTGATGGAGAGTGATGCATTTTTTTTACCCCTCCTGTACGTTGCTGAGGAATGCATGACATGACTAAAATGCAGGCTGCAGAATCTTTAAATGCAAGGGTATTGACTTTATTCATCAAGCACGTCAGGGAAATCATCCTGTGTTTACACGCAGTACTTTGTAAAAGTATTCACAACCCTTTCGCCTTCTATTTTTTTTATTTTTTTTTTTACATTTTGTTCCCTCACAGCCACAAACCTTTTCGTGTTGTTTTTGAATCGGATCTGACAGAAGCAGCACAAAGAAATAGATATTTGAAAGTGGATGCACACTCTAAGCAGGTGAGAGCAGAATTAAATGTTATTAACACTGCACACTAACACCGTAATAACACCATCCCTATTGTAAAACATGGTGGTGGCAGGATTATTCCCTAGGGATGCTAGTTTTAAATAGGAAAACAAGGTTAAATTGATGGGGAAAATGGATGAATACAGGAGAATGCTGGAGAAAACCTGGGCTCGCCTACTACCAACACAACAACAACAACTCTAATAAATATACAGCCAGAGCTACGATGTTTAGATGGAAGCACATTCATTTGTTAGAATGGTCCAGTCAACATCCAGATCTAGATCCAATTGAGAATCTGTGTTATGGCTTTAAAATTGATGCTCTCCTTCAGGTCTGACTGACGTTACCACTTTGTGGCAACCCCCCCCCCCACCAAAAAAAAAACAAAACAAAAACAAATTAAGCAAAGTTTCAAGCCTCCAGATTTTCAAAGCTTGTACAGTTGTACAATAGACTGTGTTGAGCTCTCAGAAAATTCTTGTTGCAACACATTAAAGTTAATAGCAGGGGCAAAGTGTGAATACGTTAGGAAGTCATTGTATGTTCTTGATCGTTAAAGCCTCAGATGAACTCGCTCACCCTTCTTCACCCCCTTTTAACTGCAGTATTGACATAAACTAATGAGAGCACTATTTTCTATCCATTTGCATCCGTCTTTAACTAGGCTTTATTGATTGAACAGACTGAACAGCTCTTCACACTGTGCCTTAACTGGCAGGGTTAAATACAGACGCCAACTTATGTGTTACTTTGTGTCATAAAGGATATGTACAATACTTTTGGGACACTAATATGTGCTCCAGCTGTCTTTTCCTTTATTTATTCATTTGGCTTTATTTAATATTCCAGTCAGAGGTTTACATATGCTCATCAAGGGCATAAATATATTCATCTTTGGGTTTATTTCCCAAGAAGAATCACACAACACAAAATTGTAGTCACTAAACAAGAACTGGGTGCTAAAGTGTATTAAATTTGTTAAGGGTTTTCTCTGATCCACACATACAGTAGTGAAAATACAACCACTTTAGTTGTTAAATAAGCAGCGTTTTCAGTTATAGTGTCAGGCAGAAAGCAAATGAACATTCCACAACCTTTTTATTTATTTTTTTAGCTTTCAAGAAGTTAGTCGCATCCATTTGTTTTAGCTTTGTGCTACGCTACACAGTTTCTCTGACTTCAAAAGACTTTTTTAGACACAAGATGCTTTTATGTTCTCAAGATTTTTTCACAAAATGCCCTTTTTTCTTAAATTAATCACTTAACAGTAGTCTATGAATCATTCAGGCCTAAAAAAAGCGACACTTCACATCGATGGCCCAGCCTAAAGAGTGAGTTACTAACGGGCGTACTTTTTCTTGGATGACTGACCTTAAAGATGACCTTTAAAGAGCTAGACAATACTGGAGTACACCTGATATAACCTGGAACCACGGAGGATTGTTGTAGTTTGTGACGGCTGCATGTTGTACACCGAGTCCGTCTTCTCCTTCTCCAGACACTTTGTTCACATCACAGTTTTGTCTTCTTTGAGGAAACAGTTTCTTTTCACAGACTCTGTTGCCATGTGACCAGGAAAAAGTCCAGGAAGTTGATGTTGCCCTGCTGGCAAATACTCAGCCACAAAATCCTGCTCTAGAAATGGGTCATTTGTGTTTTCGTCCTCCATTTTATCACAAATTTAACGGAGCCGAACAAAATGTGTCGCTGGTAGTAACTCAAAAACAGCCAGGGTACTTTCTAACTGCTGTACCCAGACTTACACCTGATCTTACCTCAGTGTGAAGCATGGCTGTTTGACGTCCAAAAGCGTTCTGCTGTTCTTTTAAGTCTTATCCAAAGATGTGAATATGCTCTGGTGCACATTAGGGATTCTGGAAGCCACAATGTATTTCTTTTAATCAACTTATTAGAATATTACGGCAGCTTTCAACCACGTCGTCTTGTACTTTTTGTACTTTGTGTAGTTAGTTTCTTTTATATTTTATGGCCTTAATAAATGTTACTTTTTATGATGATTTTGTCCGGTCATGAGGAAAAGAAAATGTTTATGATGGTCAACGCATTAATGAAGAAAAAAAATAAATAAACCCTAAGTATACCCCGTTTGCCGTAATTTTCTAGAAGGGATTCTAGAAGCCCAGTTCTCTTAATCAAGTTGATCGACAGTTGTGACCGCTCTTTCTAAAAGCAGGAGTTGAGTTACTTTGACAGGACAGATCCGACAACGATCAGTTAGGTCTGCAGAGAGAATCATCAGGGTTGACCTCCACCCCTTCAGGACTCGTAAAGGTCTAAGGTCAGGAAAAGGGCAGCTAATGTCTCTGCATACCCCACATATCTTGGATGTATAAACGGTTTAGGTTTTTACCTTTAGAGCACTGTTTGAAAAAAACATGAACATAGGGCCAATTTTTCCCCCCAAGACTGTCTCTCTCATGCTAATTCAACTGTCTTTCTTTTTTTGTTAAAAAAAAACTAAAAAAATAAAAACCTCTAATAAACAAGAGGAAGGGTTTCGAGGTAATTTTCAAACAATTTAAAATCCATTCTCTGGTAACAAATATTAGTGGCACGTAAACATTGAACAGTTTCCCATCTTTCCCTGGAGTGAATATCCCACAAATTTAAACAAATTTACCACATGGTTATTATCTAATGTTATGAGAAATTCCAAATAACCCGAGAGCTCAATTTCAGCTTCTGTAGGCCTCATTTAGCGTGTTAAATGTTGCATTGCATGACATCCAGAAAAGACAATGAACAAGTATGGCTTGGCAACTTTGAAGAGTTGCCAGGAGAAAACATCCGCTTTAGATTTGATAAGGAGTCCTTGGATATATAAGACCACATTGTAGATGTTTGGAGGCCAAACACAGCATATCAGCATAAGTGCCTCATAAAAACCGCAATGCCCGGCGGTGGAGCAGTGAGCACCTTGCCGTGAAGTGAGGTAGCTTCAGGTGGCCCAGCCAAAGTCCAGACCTTAACCTGTCGGAAATGCCACGGTGGTCGTGCATAAATGTACACTCTCAAACCAAATTGGCTCGAGGCTATGTTGTCATAGAAATGGAAGAGATTTATAAAGTCATACAGAAAAGGATTATGACAAGGTATTGCTGCTATAGGTGGTGTTATGACTAACAAAATGATGGAGCATGCTTAGCAGATTTCCCCAAGTTGCATTTAAATAGTCCTTTGTGAAAGTCAGGTAAGGGTCTGAGTTCTATGATGATTGTTATTTTCTAATACAGACCAGTAATTGAATAATAAATCACACGATCTTCATCAGAGGTTGTAGTTTAGCTGTTTTTGGTATATTTATTTATCTGTTCTTTCTTTTTTATGCTTGTTGTACACGTTAACTGTCCACACATGAAATTTTGTACAGCTGCAAGCGGAGTTTTCTTTTTAAAGATGCTTCCCTGATGTAAATATTAGTTTTCCTCTTCAATGTTAGTGTTAGATAAATCCAAAGTGAAACCCTAGTTTCGTATTCTATCCTCTGCTTGACTCCTCTTCTTTTGTGAGCTGTTTATGTAGACCAATATGTGCCCAGGTGCCAGGCTGCTAGCTTCACAAGCAGCCTGACAAATGTTTAGCCTTAAATTCATTTAAATATGCATATCCACCCAATACGTCCCACCCACGTGTGGCAGAGCTGCAGGAGAAGGTAATAAACCTCATCTGAGGCAGCTGGTAAACATTCAGGACCGTGTCTTTACAAGTGTGAATCCAGTCGCTGAAAATAAACCCAGGATACATTCGGTTTATTGATTAATAAGGCAGAGACGCGCTCTGCCTTTTCCAGCGTGAGAGCGGCCCAGGAGCTGGCGGCGACCCTCTCTCCTCCAGCACGCAGCGGAGCAAAGTGGATGCAGAGATGGCAGTGATTTAATACAATGTCAGTAAACATGACCGCAGTGTTAGCCGTTTCCCACACGGCTCCCTGGAAAGGTCAGATGCCCTGGTGTCAGGCTAAGAAAACACAAGTCTCTGTTTGAGTGTGTTCGTGCAGAGGTCTCCTTACAATCTAATGTGTTTCAGTTGCTCTCAGATTTTCAAAGGGTCCGGATGGTTTGGGGGGTTTTCCATTAAAAGGCTGGACTTTATAACTATTAAGCAAGACCTTAGAACAGTAAAGCTGTTATAGTCTTTACTTAAGTCATCTGTTAGTGAAGTCGTCAATACATTTCATTCTTCTTCTCTTTACCTTTGTAAAATGTGTCCCTTTCAGAAAGCATTTCCCTGCCAATGACGATGACAAGATACAAACAACAGAGAATAGTAATGATCTAATTCACATTTTTTATATATTTGCGGTATGAAAATTCATTTGGAAGGCCTGCAGATTTTTGACTTTTTAATCGAGCTCAGAGATGAAGGCTGCTCTTATCCAATCCTCTCAGGCTTCAAAGCTGCCATTTAGCCTGCTGGGAGCAGCAAGGCGGTGAAACTGTAGGTGGGTCAGGTATATCCCCCCTGCGATTTGGGATGTTCAAAGATCCGGGCACGGGTTGAACATAACCGGTTACTGGAGGGATAACTGCAGATGTTTTGAAATGGAAATGTTGACTTTAAGCTTAGAAATTTAATGCTAAATCTTTGAGTACATACTGTCCTGGCCAGAGGTTTACTTTCAGCCATGATGGACATAGATGTCATGCAAATGATTATGTAAAATACAGGTGCACTTTGTTTTAAAAGCAAGGATTAGGCGCACTGGTGTGACTCTTGCGTGTTACTTAATCCAGACAAGATAAAGTTAAACATACTGACTCAATTCTAAACATACACTCCCACTATTATGGAAAAAGTCTTTCAGAAATTCGGTGATAAAATATACGGTTTTTATTCTAGCAATCTACCTGCATTTAGCTTACTTATTTTTGACCACTGTCAGAATTTGAGAGTGCTTCAGAAGCAGGAAACTGACTACAGCACAGGGCATTCTGGGTAAATACAACCAAAACAAATGTGAGTGTCTTGTGCTACTTGGAGAACTAGCTTGTGCTCTTTTACCAAATGCAAAAGTGAAATCCTACATCAGTTAAAATCTTGGCACCGCTCCATTGTTTACACTTTGTGAAGAAGGAAGTTGGACTCAATGTCTTACTTTGAGGTTTTTCGTGTTGTTTCCTTGAGTGGTTCCTGGTGCAGTACCAGCACTGCCAAGATAGTAACACGTTTTTCAAAGGGTTTGGATTGTTTGATGTAGCGCGGCATGAAAGTGTATCGCGCTAGCTAAAAATTTAACAAACATTTCAACCTTGGTCCCCAGTCGAACCGTGCCTACCGGACTACGTCGTGGAGGCAGAATTACCTCTTTTTTTTGCTTCAAAAAAGTCATAAGTCCCTACTGTCCGACTGATTGATAATGTATCTGTTACCTCTTATTATAAACTGTTAAGCCTACAAACTACAAAGAAATGTGGAAATAATTGATAACTTTTAGTCCCTCTCCTATTCTCCTCTCCGTTGGTTTAGTCCAAACAAGCATAATTACAAGATTAATCTGAAATTCATTAGAGGACATGCTGGATTTGTTGCTCGTCTTGGTTTTTTGTGATTTGGATTGAAAACCAAAGTTGGGGAGATGTTTTTCACTAGGTTGCAAATGTATTCTATTGTCTCCCTGAAGGATCTCACAGCCCGTGTTCCTCACTGTGAATTTTATCAACATTTTACAGTTCCTGCTTTACTGGGAATGCACCTTCGCGACCACAGTATATCACTCTGTGTGTGTTTTTTTTGTACATCGTAAATCACGGTGGTGATGTGGAGAAGCATTTTTGAGACAGACAACAGGGAGGTGTCTGTTTTGTACAAATGTGACCTCTCCCACTTTAATCTTCTTGTTTGGCATTTCGACAAACATTGCGCTTCCCTTTGGTTGCGATGTGATGAGCCGGCGGGTTGATAGTTGTCTTGGTTACAGGCAGACGCGTTATGAAATCTTAGTATGCGGTAAGTGGCTGCTGTGCATCAGAATAAACACATGCAGCTTGCATTCCTTCAGCATCTGTAGCTCGGTCAAACTTTTGGACAAAGTCAATCTGTCTTTTTTTTTTGTGTTTTGAGATTAATTGGAGGTGACTCTTATTATCTCAGGGCTCACTGATTGCATTAATAAAGGGATTTGTTTGGAAGGGAGGTTCAACATTTGCTTATCTTCTGACTGCTTGCTTAAGTTCTGCTGGGAGCGGAGGAATTTGCATGCTGCCGTCGGCCAGCCTTTCGTTCTATCAATCTGACACACGCGCACACTTGAGGAAAGACAGGATGAGCTGGAGTCTTAAGAGAAAAATTTTGGTTTGGCCCGGGGTCACAGTGTCAATGTGAACGTTTCATAATGTCCTCGCTCTCGACACGCCATGTCCTTTTTCTTTACTCATGAGAAAAGTTTGCACCCACCCTTTGGCTTTTTCGCAAATCACTTAAACTCCCTGAAAAAAAAAAATAATAAGAAGAATAACCTCTGAACACTTTATAAGGCAAAATATCCAATTCACATCCAACAATATAAAATACAATTTGATCAATAACTATTTCAAAATCAATCCAATTTATTCCAATTCAATAAACTGATTTAGATGCAATTGCACATAATTCAATCCAGTCCAAAAAATGCAATACAGTCAGATTCAAAAATTCCCAATGTAAGCAAGTTTGTGGTGACAATAGAGGACACAAACACTGAGTTAGTGGTACCATCTATGAGAAAAACAAACGAGTAGTACTCATAGTTATTGGTAGTAGTTACTCTGTCCATCTATAAAACAGATGAAACCACATTTAGAAAACCTTATGAGTATTTAATATGCACGCATAGGCAGCAGTCGCTTTGTAAGTGAATCAGTATAAAAACCCCAGCTAAAAACAGAGATAACCAGGCGAGCTTCCTATGGGAACAAAAGCTAATGGTCCACTAACTCAATGGGAGCAACACCTTGGTCACCAGCTCTGTCCGTGGAAAACAGACAGAGTTGTTTTCCACAGACAGAGTCTAAATGAAAACTGTCTAAATGAAAACTCAATTAGACACAGAAAGTTAGGAAAACCGTTCCTAAGAAAATGTTAATGACAGCAATATCTCCATTAATGTCTCCGTCCGGGAAAAAGACACCAAACTACTGAAATGGGAAGATTTTCTATGAGAGAGACAAAAACTGAGGGAACACAAAGTTTATGGCAGTATTAACTTTGAATACATAAATGGAGACTAGTACGAGATAACGGCAATCCAGTAAGTCTAGGAATAGTTACAGCTATGTTTAGGTGGAACCACCTGTACTAGTCTTTATTAATGCAGAACTGCAAAGGTCTCTGATGGAGCACACTCTGCTAATCTTAGTGTTGTATACAATGTGTTATTCTTCATTACGTCGGGTACCTTGTGCATCATTCCGCTGTGCACAGTCAGCTCTGCAGGCTCCAGAGAAATCACAAACACGCGGCTTTTTTTTATCACTGTTTGGAGCTTATAAGTCACTGATCTTGATGCAGCTGCCTAAATATATAGCAGCAATGAAAAGAGCCTCCTCTGTCACAGACAAAAACAATCATGATGGTGCTGGAGGTCTACATGGCTATTTGTTTTGCACCACATAGTTTTTTTTTTTGTTGTTGTAATATTTCTATTTCTTCTATGGTAGCAGCTAATTCGTCATAACAAAGCCAAATGCATATTATTTTTTGCTCAATAGAGTCCTGATTTTCTTGCTGTATTTTCTTTGACTACGTAATTGCGTAAATTGGGATTATAAAAATAAATTTGCTTAATGGAAACGCGGCAGTTTAAAAAAAAAACTGTTTTTGCGCTAGGATGAGGTGTTTTTCTTTTTTTGGCTGCATCAAAATTAGTGTATTTTGTAAAACTGAAATAGAAACACTTTATTTGGCTTGTGATCAAAAGCAAATGTTACTACCGGTGGAAAAGATAAAGAAGAAATTGGTAGGAGGATAATGGCACGGCATGTTTGTTAATGACATTGTGTGAACACAAACATATTCACGTGTGTTTTCAGTTACGCTTCATGTTTAATGGAAACTGCAAATATTGGCAAAGTTTTTTGCACATTTGTAATGGAAACAGCCATATATACCTCGTAGGAATGGTGGCAGAGCAAGTTCACACAGGAAGCAAACTTTGGATAAAAACAACTGAAATAGTTTAAAATAACATTTTTACACGAATGGCATTAACTTAAATGATTGCATTCAAAACACAGCTGTTTCTGGATACCTTATCGCTGTGTTACTTCTCATGCCAAGTTCTTAAGTCCCTTTATCTCCCCTATTAACAAGTGGAGGAAGTTTTCAAAATACTCCCCCATGTCCTTGTGGCTAGCATTGCCTCTGTGGATCCAGGATGCTCATTATTGTTCCTGAGGTCCGTCGCCATGGTGACAAACTGATCTACAAGTGACGCAAAGTTGTTTTTACCTCCATAGGATTGTGTTTCTGTGATCAAGATCACATCCAAAGAGAGTTCTGAGAGTTGGTGGAGCGGCAAATTGTTGTATTGAGATCCACTTATCGCAATTTTAAGGTTTATTTCGGATCTCCAGTTCTTGTCCGGTACGTGTTTGATAAAAGACCTTAAATGGAAAACACATTGTACATTCCTGAATCTAACAGGCACACAACAGGTGTTTCAGATAATGCGTCCATAAGCAGAGGCCCCCCTTTGCAGCCAAAGAGCTGATTCACTGTTTCAGCTGGAGATATAGGTCAGTGTGCTCCGCTGTAAACCGTTTCCTGCTGTGAGTGGCAGCCTTACAGTAGCAGAGGCTGCCCTCACACCTCCCCAGAGGAACGGGGGTCTATTGTTGTTCCTGTGCCGCTCAGTTTAAGGTGTTGATGTCCCCAGCTGGCAGCACACAAGCTGGGTGAGCCCTCCGTTACCAGCAACTGCGTAGAAAGACGTAAAGAGTTGCGGATCTACATGCATAAAGCCGAGTAGAAAAGAAAATAGTCTTGGATCCCTTTTTAGGTGCCACTTCTTCTATTTTTAGTTTCCTTATGCAGCAGTTTAAAGGGTCGGATGATCAATTACTCCAGATCTTTTTACAGTTATGCTTGATGATAAATTGGACAGATGACTTTGTTTTACTGCAGGCTCAACAGAAACTCACCTTTGTCGGCTTCTTGAAACAGAAGCCAACCCCAGCGGCGGCTCAATGCCTCCTGGATAAAAGACGGATAGGGGTCACGGAGAGAGCGGGCTCCCCTCCGTGACAATACTTCACACCTTAACACCGGAAGAAACCAGTGTTGTGTCCTTCACAGAGGTCTAAAACCATTACAGGGGCGTCATCGCTGTATCGTTTGCCATTTCTTGCTCAGCAATGTACATATTTTCAGGTGAATTTTTGAGCTTTAATGCTGGACGTGAGCACGGAGAAGCGGCCCCCCTCGGATTTCAGGGACTTTCCCTTGGCAGAGGGCACGTGATGCGGTGGGCCCGGGTAAGGAGGGCAGTGAGTGGTGTGGATTTCTTTGGTATGCTGTCCCTTCTCGGTTCTGTCTCCGCTGACGGTCATGCTCTGACCTGTACTCATAACAGCGTCATTTACAAGACGAGAGACCGAGAGAAAAATATTTAAATAGGAAGCTCAGTTTATTTCTCTTTTCATATTAACTTTTGATGGTTACAAGAAAATTTATCTTAAATTTAAATTTCTTTTCATTTCTCAAGAACCCAGGTTATTTTTCCTTGTATCAACTAAATTAGCCGAGTTATCCTTCCATTGGTAGTTAAGCTTTATTTTGATCCCATAATCGACAATTTATCCCACCAAGCGGCTACGGTTCCTCGTTACCTTCTTCTCCAAATATGATAAGGTTCTTTCAAAATACTAATTGTCCAACTTGATTACATGTCACAGTTTGTTTTAAAAATTTTGAGGGAAGACCTTAATGATGCTTGTCAGTGACTGAATTATTAATCAAACGTTCTTGTAATAAAACATAAGTTCTGGTGTGTCCACAAAAAACAAACACACGCAGCAAAAAACCCCCAGGAAAGAACCAAATGTAAAAGGGATATTTAGACACGTTAGTAGCAGCCTTTCACAAAGTTGTGATGTGTTCCAATCTCCTTGGTTAAACAATAAAAAAATACTAAAAATAAATTTCACCAATAAAAACTGTATTTTCATAGAATTAAAGGAAATAAAAAAAATACAAAAAACTGAAGGATGAATCACCTTGATTACTTTTAGAATTTCTTTCTTGTTTTTTTTAAAAACTATAAATTAAAATGTTTCTAAAACTGCCTCTTTTTAGTTCAACCTTGACTTTCCCCCGTACACCATAAAAATAATAGGAGTTGTGAATTACCCTTGTTGGTCCAAAAACATATTTGTGCTAGTTAACCTGTAATATTGCATTTAACTTAACATGTGGAACAGATCTCAAGTGTTTTGGTGACACAGAAGAGGTCACAAAAATACAATTTAAGACTAAATGTGTGGTAAGTTAGTGTGCTTATTCATATGCTAGGAGTAAACACAAGCAGCTTTATTCTGAAAATGATCATTTACAAGGACTGGTCTGAAAAATAGAAAAATAATAATTAAAAAAAAAAACAAAGCAGTCAGTGTTCTCTGTCTCCAGAAAAAGACCTTTCTTAAACCTGCAGATAGACTTGACAGTTTAGCTCCCTTTAGGGAAAAGATTAAAAATAAGGAAGACTCTTACCTTTTTTATTTTTTTTATTTTTATTTTTTTAAAGAAGTTTAGAATTTGGAAGACACATTACTTACTATGGCAACCCCTGCTATTTGTTACATTTTAACCTGCAGGTTTTCTGGAATTCATCTCTTACTCTTCCATCCTTGCAGCCAAATTTAGAAGCGGCAATGAAAAAAAACAAAAAACAAAAAAAGTAGGACAGAATCCGGTCTTGCAGGAAGATGAAGGACACGCACAGGATACTGGAGAAGAACCAAATCTATATTTCGTTGTAAGTTAACAAATATCTCAGCTGAGAAACTCGGCACAAAAACCTCGTAAATTTGAAAGGTAACAGTGGTAGTTTGAACATTTTGTTCCTGGCATTTCTTTGCTACCAATAAAAGTCTTTGTTGGCCCCTCCAGAGACTCGACCTCGGATTTTGATACAACTTAATGATTACAACATTCAATGGTGAAAGTATCAATTAAAAGAAACCCTAAATCAAGAATAACCGATGTGGAGGATTGTATTTTTGACTGCTTTTACACAAGTTTTTGCCACATCATCAGTTATAATGTGTATTTATTACAATTACTAGCATTCTACTAACATTTTGGATCCCTCTGAGTAGAACAGTGCATGGAGGACGAAATAATAAAACAATAGGTAAAAGATTAAGTTTATGTTGCTGTTTCTGTAGGACTTCAGACTGAAAGTATCAGTCAACTGGAACCAATTGATTAGGCGTTGAACCTACTTGATTAACCGATCATCAACAGACGTAATCACTTGTAAAATCAGGAGTTTGGACAGTTACTTTGTCTGAAGCGTAAAGCTGCATGCCTCAGACTAGCATGCTGCCAAAAGGCAGAAAAAAGTTTATCTCGCTGTTCAGGCGTTTACTGATCTAAAGCAGGCGGTTGTAGATGGAAAACGTGATGTGCCGAACGAGGACAGGATTTTGTTTTGCAAATTAAAGGATTGTGGAAGAGATTTTCTGTGAGTGACAGACAGCCTACGTGTTTATTGTCCTCCGTTTGTCTAAGAATAGACCTAATGCCACACTTTGAAGTCCTGAGGTTGCATCCCTTCAGCGATTAAGTGATAAATTCCCACCAGGAACTCTTCTTCCAGGTTAATCAGTCTGATGCGATCTGAGGAAGTAAAAAAAAAAACAAAAAAAACAACCTGTATGGACAAGGTGTGCTCCGTCGTTGTGTGAATTCCCAGGAATTGCATTCGGTAACCTTTCCACACAAGTCAATTCGAATGAAAAGCGTGACAAGGGATCTTCTCATCGTTTCTTGAAGCACCTGGGAAGGGTTTCGTTTTATTTTTGTTGCGTTCAGCCTCATTCAGTCGCTCAACCCGCTCTTCTGCTCACAACTAGAAATATTGTTCAAAGTGTGACTTGAGATTCCTGTCTTTGGTGTTTTGTTTTTCTAATAATTCCCTTGAGATTGTTGAGATATAAATACATTTATACCTCAACAATGTCCCCCCCCCACCCCACACACACATACACTTTTTCAGCTCTTTGTATTCATTTAGCTGTAATTGTGTTGCATAGCTTAAGGTGCTGTTCATACCATTTGTGTAAACTTGTGCTCTTTGCAGCTACAACGGCTTTTACTGTAAACTCGTAAACAGGATTTCCTCATGGTTTAGGAGTGTGTTTATAGGAATGTACGGCCATTTTTCCAGAAGCACGTCTATGAGGTCAGACACTCATGTTGGACAACAGGACTCAGCTAATGGTGTCCAGTCTTCAGTTCTCCCAAAGTAGTCAGGACTTTGTGCAGGTTTCTCTAGCTTTTACACAGCAACTTTCTCAAGTCTTCATAGAGCTTGTTTCATGTGTTGGTGCATTCATGTTGGAACAGGAGGTTGTGCTCAGAGGCCTTTGTACAGTTTCCTTCAGAGGTTCTTGGTGCAATGTCACCACTGGGCGAGGGTACGAACAGGCTGCTTCAAGAGTTTGGTACATTTGACACAGTGCAGTGTGAAAGCAAAAAGCACCAGCTGAAAATGTAGCAAACGTTGCAATTTTGGTTCCCAATCCAAACTGAGTCTCCCAGAATATGAGGTGTGAAAACGCCCAGAAAGGCTAATACATCCGATGCTGAGGATTGAACCTGGTGATAAAAGGCTTGAAAGTAGCTGCTTGCCAGTGGAAACTCATTCTGCGAAGCTCTCTGTGGCCTGTTCTTGAAGTGATCTGAAGTTGGGAGGTCTGTACCTACTGAATGCATAAACTTGGTGACCTCTGCTCACTGCAAGCCTCATCATCTGCTGACCCTGCTCTGTAATTTTACATCATCCACCACTTTGTGGCTGAGTTTCTGTCTTTTCCAATCACTCTTAATGCCTCTAACTGGAATATTTCACGACTGGAACCAACTCTTCCTCAGACGTTTGTAGAGGCCTTCCCCGTTCTGCGGGGTTTTTTATACACGCGGCAGTGAAACTTAGTAGAACACCTGAATTTAATGAGGGTGAGTGAACGCTTTTGGCAGGGCTTTTTTTTTCAGAAATCCTAACCTTAATTTATGTGTCTGAAAAAACTTATTTTGTTTCTGCTGGAAATCCAAAGACACATTTGTCCTCTTCTCTTTAGCTTTCCATCCCTCAGGGCCCCGTAAGAGATAGGGGAACACATAATCCCAGCTGGGATTAACTAGGAGGCACGCTCAGTAGCAGAAATAATTTTCTACTGTTTCTGGTCTTTGTACAATATATACTGCACGTACACACTGAACTCCCATCATGCTTTTCTTCAACTATCTCCTTTGCCTCTCTGCAGACACTCCATTAACCTCCTGTCCATAGGAGCGTGTCGAGTTCAGCTAATTAAATGATTGCTCGGCCTCGCAGTGCCCTTTCCTCCTCGCGTCTGAGGCCTGCATCGCACATCCCGTGTTCTGGTTCTTACTCAGGCATTCCTGAGAGAAAGCAGGGAACGTCTCCTTTTCTGGAAGTTTTCTCATAAGACTAAGCGAGATGTTGAGGCCCTTCCTCTTCGTCTGCCCTCTTGTTTCAAGCTGTTGCCCAAGCAGGGGATTACCGTTGGTTGAGATGCTCGAGATTTTTCTCAAAAGGAGTGGGCTCCTGTAAGCCGGCAAGACGTCACAGTCGTTTGTCTCTGCAACCACAGATCCCTGAGCTGATCCACCTCCTCCTGTGCTATGTGCTCGATATGTTCTGTATTCTGTCGTCTTTCAGAGCGGATGAAGGTTCGTTCAGACATGTTGAATACAGCCTACAGAGGTGGCTTATCGAGGCGTCTTTTAAGAACCCGTAGTTGTGTTTGTGGATGGCAGTGGTTGTCTTTTCATCGGGCGTAATCATATATTTGTGTGTGCTGCTCATTGGTGACTTTGTTGCAGCGCATTCCCCTGCCACGCCTGGCTGCAACACAAGGGGTTTAAAGACTCATCTGTCAGCACAGCATCAAATGAATGGTGGTAAAGCATCGGCGCTGAAACACGTCTGACAAGGTCCCCAGTTGCCAGTCGGACTCGGTCTCCGTTTTAGCGACTCATTTCGATCCCCAAACTACTTTTGGAGGAGAACGCTTCTCAAAACGGGGTCTGTTTTTAACATTGCACTCTTGTGACCAACTTGTGAAAACCGAGAGTAACAAACCCTTTCTGTATCTTGTTTAACTGCCTCTCTTCCACCCTTCTCATACCTCTGCTCTCGCCGGCGGCTGATGATATTTGTGTCTTACTAACGGTTGCTGATAAGCTGAAATGGTAGACTCTCCCGAAGCTTTATTTACCCGCCTTTAATACTGACCCGTCAGCTTGACTTATGAGACTGCCACATGGGCAGCATGTACGACGGTCCACTCTGACATCACATCCTCAGCCGGGTTCATACAGTGGAAGGAAGTTGGGTGCTCCAACTTCCTCCCACAATCCAAAATAATGCCTGTTTTGGTTGTTGTGTTACTCTAAATTGCCTTTCTTTTAAATGTGTGCTGTGGCTCCTTACTTGGCTCAAAGAAAACTCTTGTTGTTAGAAAAACAAATGTATGGAGGTACACCATTTTGAAAGAGATTAACTCTTTTGCATCAAAATTGACCAAAGCTGAGCCATTTTCATCACCTAAAGTTGGCGCAGAGCAAAGCTTAGATAGACAGACACTTGCTGGCTGTGTTTCTGTTACAAATGTGCACAAAATTTTGTTGCGCACAACAAAGCTGACACAATTCTGCAACTGAAAAATTTAGTCAAAAAAACCCCCAACATTTTGCAATGGCAGTGTTTCACTTAAATAAACGCAAGTAGAGTCACACGTGAATAACTTTGTTCATCCTCCCACCACTTCCTGTTGTCTTCTTCGTCTTTTCCGCCAGTAGTAACATCCGGTTGTTACACATGACTCGAGTGATGCGAAAAAAAAAGTGCTTCCGTCGCAGTTCTGCAAAAATACACTAATTTCAATCTTACTTCAAACTTAAACACCTCGTTCCTTCACGCAGGACCCGACTTGCCTCAAAGCAACCTCGGCCGACTTGTTCCTGTCGGTATGTCGTTTAAGGAGCGTGTTGCGTAACAGAGATGAGCTGACCTGTACTCCCCTCTCCTAATCGGTCCTTTTGTAAAACACACAGAGAAGGCAAAATAAAAAAGACTCGACTGCCCTACCTCTGTTGGGGCAGCTTTTATATCTTAGCTCAGAGTCTTGCTAATGTGGACTCTGAGCTTATCTAAACTCTCCTGCAGCAGCTGCAGCAATACTTATCTTGATTCAAATTTAATGAGCCAAAGGTGAACCCTGGGGATTTCCTGCAAACAAAACCCTGAGGATCAGGAATGCAAACATATTTTGCATTCCTCGTGCCAGACAACCAGAATGCTTCTTCCTCATGCCTTTGCAAGAGCAATTAGCTCTTTACAAACCGAGCCTTAGGATCTTGCCTTCGTCAGAGTAGGCGCATTAAAGCTTGCAGCAGGCAACGACACCGCTTAATGTTGCAGTGATGGTTACAGTTGGCATTAGATAAAATAAATATTGCCAATTTTACAAGTTGATGTTTTTTTAATTCACTGCAAACAAAGTAGCCAATAAAGACACTAGGGAAAGCAATGCATTATTTCCACCAGCATGCTTTTAATGAAAAATCTGCATCTGGTTGCAGCTGCCGTGTTTGGCAGTGGAAGAGTGTAGCTGGCTGTTGTACAGACCTCAGCGCCTGCCATAAAACCGCTTTCCTGCTGCGCTAAACCAAAGCTTCACCAAACGTTGTTAATGGCATGAATGCAACTCTGTAATTACCTAATATACATTCATTATCCGCAGTCCCATGCAGTAATGGTGCTGCATTCACTGACTCCTACCAGGAGATCCGAACTGCGTTTCTGTTTCATCAGATTGACGGCAGAGATGAACTCAAAAAAGGATGAAAGACTAACCTGAAGGAAAAGTTGCTCCTACAAAAGCATCCACTTGTATCCACCAGTCTTCCCCTATACTTTTTTCTTAAATGGCACATAAGTTACATTTTTATAAAATTTAAAAAACCTGCAACTTTAACAGTGGTGTGTTAAGTTTTGAGAGCCGCTGAATTATTTTAGGGAAGCATAAGTTTCATATAGGCTGGTGTGACAATACTCACAGCATAAGGGTTAGGGTTTAAGCATAACCTTGAATCTATAATACCATCACATTTTAAATCGTACTTACGCAAAAAAAAGAACAAAACAACATGCATAAACATTGCATAGCATGATCTAAATGATTTTTACTACCGCAAAAAAAAACAAACAAGAAAAAAAACAACATTTTGATTGTTACCACCTCAATTTAAATACTGTCAAATAGAAATTTGATTATTTTTAATCGGATACCTAAGTTTCAGCAAAATGACAAAACAATTATGTTCAAAATTTTGATGATATTATCTGGCCAGTCGAGAGTTTTACTGCATAAACGTGTTAAAGATTAATTTATTTCTTGTCTGAGCCTCTTTCTGATTCTGCCAGCCGATGTAATGCCGCCGAAAAAAAACATTTACTTTAAAGTCTGTATTAATAGTTGCTGTGTGATGGGTAATGCTGCAATGAAAAATGACTGTGTCTGGAGAAAGAGGGGTTAGTGTGTGCGTGTGTTTATGTAAGAGGAGGAAATAGCAGAGGATCCTGAGAAATCTCAAGCTGGCGTGCTGGTGAAAAGAGGCCGCCTCAGCTCCCCACAGTCACAGATCATCAAACCCACCGTATCCTGCTGTCTTAACTCCCCGCTGCCCCCCACGCACACTCCCTCCTCTCATATACGCTTACCCTGAATCAGGCTCCTCGTCCCAGATCAAGTTATAGCGAGGACGGAATCGGAGCTAAGCTCGGTCCCATGTAGAGATCTCCCTTTGTGGGGAGCTGATTTAAAGCCTCCGCTTGTTCTCCGAGACCGGTTCTAATCCTCACTGCTGGGAAAACAGTGACACTCATGCTGTTGATTTACAGCCACCTGAAAATGATACATCTGTCTTTGTAAATGGAAGTCGGAGGAAGTTCATTGGACGGCTTCAAAGTGTTTAGTTTTGGAAAAAGTGAAAAGCTGTAAAGTAGCTCGAACGGCTTCAAATTTTCAGACTGAAATGTTTGCCTGTTGTTTTTCGGGAAACGGCTTCAGCTCTTCAGATTGGACTGAGAGCATTTACAAAAGAAAATCTCTTAGACATTCAACTGGATGTAGGTACGGACTTTGACTGAGCCGTTTTAACACAACTATGCTTTGCTCTACACCATTTCAGGGAATCTCCGGCTGCATGTTTAGGGTCACTGTCCCGCTAGAGATGAATTTCTACTCAGTTTTAAGTTTTCTTGAGGTATTCTTCCAGTATTGTTCTGTATTTTGCTCCATCCATCTTCCCCCAACTTTTTTTTTTTTTGCTCTAGCTTTCCATCACCAGTGGCGTCTTATTGAAAACTTGTCTTCCTCGGTCTTCATGATTCTTTTTGTTCTTCGACAGACCCATGAAGTTGTCACAGAACAGCTGGATTTGCAGATGGACACTTGATGACTTTTGCAGAATATTGACTGCGCTTTTCCTTTTTTTTGTGGGGAACTCCAATTAAAGGGAGCAAAAATAATAACGAATGCCACACTTTTAGTTTTTGCGTTATTTTCATTCCATTTAATGATTCTGCATGGATTTGGGTTGTTTTATCACTTAAAAACCCAACGAGACACAATGCAGGTTGTCAAAACAAGAAAAATTTTAATACTTTTTTAGGTGCCTCATTTTCTTTCTTTTACACGTCGGTCCTTCTATTCCGTTTCTCCCGACACGGCTCCAGGATGGTGGATGTTTTATCTATTTTCGGACGCCAGCAGAGTTTTGCAGCAGTAGTTGGTTTAAATACGGTCGACAAAATGTCACGGGGGTCATGTCTGAGGAAGTCCCAGACCACAGAGCACTTTGTCTTCATTGTTTTCTCCTCCTGTCTCCTTCTCTTCAGCTCCTTGTGCGAACAAAGACAGAGGCTTGTTAATGACATGCATATATCGTGCTAAGAAGAGGAAAAAAAAAACCCTCTTTTCAGGTGCAACATTTCACTTTAAAGGAAGAGGCTGACAGCTAAATGCTTTTGTTATCAGATTCTTTTGAAGCCAAGCTGCTGCCCTCTCTGCGACGGCCCGCATGCGTTTGTGAGTTAAAGCAACTCAAACGGCTTTACTACCGCTCGCGTCGCGCCGCCGCGCTGCGTGTGTGCGTCTGTCTGAGCGCCGCTTCCGCCCGCTCGAGCGAGGGAGACCTCTGCCATTGTTGAGTTTTTTTTTTTTTACATGCTGACAGCCGGGACTAAAAATAACCCAGTGCTTTCCAAATTTGTCATCTTTAAGGCTTCGCTGTTTTGTTTTGAAGCGTGCTTCTCCCCGGGAGAGCTCGAGGTCAGTGAGGGGCACTTCCTGTTCCTCTTTGTTGCGCTAACGGCAGTTCCTAAAACGTACTCAATCATACAAAAAAATAAGTAAGGCTCCTGGGAAGGAAAGGCCTGTGCTGTCGTCTTCCAGAGCCGCACAGCAGGCAGTCCAGCTGTGACTGACAGTTTTTCCTTCTGTCTTCTTGTTTTTCCCTGTGTGGGAAGATAAGTCGGATCATGAGGAATTATGCCACCACAACAGCAGCATATGGAGAGAAATGAAGCAAAATCTGTCAGTCCTGTAAAACCCACTTAAGAGTTAAACTTGGACTCACAATAGGATATGCAGCTGTGTGTGTGTGTCTCGGCCCTGGCTTGTAACCCCCCCATACCTCCCTAAAAACAAAAAGTTATGTGTCCCTTTAAATAACCAAACAGCCTAATAGATATGCACGCTGCTATGCAAACAGCAGACTATGTAAACTTCCCAGATGATCTAGGCAAATACATTATGCAAGTTGTTCTCAGGTGCCTTTTGACTGGAAACAGATGCAGGCTTCTTTGACTAAGACTTTACTGAAAGGATTTCTGACATCGTACAACTTTTTCGCTCTCTGTTTGTGGTTTATAGCGATAATGTGGTCGCCTCCTTCCTGTTTCTCAGAGGTTTGTTAAAGAGAAGGCTGGTGCTCGTCATTTCAGCCAACCAGGAAGTAACGCGTGATGTTTCCACCAGGTCCTCTGTATAGCATTACATTTAAATCAGTTCTGATATGCTGTATCTGTCTTCACATGGACACGTGATCACAGCTTCATCTAAGCTCAGTCATTTGCCCGTGCCAGTTCCTTTTCTTTTTAAAATGAATTTGATTGTTTTTTTCCCCCCTAAATTAGGAACGAATGAACAAATAAAACAGCTGCTAACATTAGTTAGCCCACCAAACCTTTAATATGTTGATGAAAATGCTGTATCAGTTGGATGTTAAAATGCTTTAGCATTTTGACCATTGTCGCATATTCTCCTCGTACCTCCATGCGACCAACGTGGCGTATGTACACCACGACTGCCTCCAGCAAAAGTATGGGCTATTCAGATATTTGTTGGTAATGACCGGCCACACTCCATGTACAACATGGCTTCTTTCTGGACTGACCTCCAAGTTGCACATGGACTGTGGTGAGAGGGAGGGACGTGGCGAGTTCTTTAGTCAAATGCAAAATGTATTTGCCTTACTGTCAAACATTTACTCTTACATCATAAGTGGGGATTTAAGAGGGGGATTAAAACGAGCAAGGAGTGGCCCATATTATTTATCCTGCACGCTTGCACAAACAGAGTGTGTGCAATTGTTTGACTGCTGTTATTTAATGGCTGCGGGGATTATATACTTTTTGTCCTTTTCTAGGTGCAGAGCTGCTAATAAAAACCAGCCCCTTGTACTCCCCTTTGCTTCGTATAGAAGGTGGCTGCTGAGAAACGATTGCTTCCTGTAGGGGTGGAGTCTGATGTTTTATTTGGCCGTGACGTGTGTAATGCACGGGTTCGACGCCGCGAAGCGTAGCGCGAATCGCCTGCGCTGTAAACAGCCATCCTCCATCACGGAAAGAGAAGCGCCGAGCTGAACGACGCGACTGTTGACGTTAATTCAGTATTTGGAAAAGTACAGGCTGACTGCAATTCTAAACCAGTCCAGAAAATCGAAGTTCACAACTTCTCCTTCTGTTCGCTGATTCTACAGGAGGAATCCAAGTAAATGGGAGAAAGCTCAGACTGTCTGCGAAGCGGGATTTTAATCGAGAGGAATTTCACAGGAAGTCAGTGGCCACGCTATGTGCCATTATATTTTATGTGTGAACTTTTAACAACAGAAAAAGAGTTTAATACAATTTTGCAATATCTGAAATGCATCGGGATCAGCACAGAGTTGTTGTAATTAGAGAAAATATAATTTTTAGATTTTTGTGCATTAGTCCTTTCCAGTACACTCGATGTATGAATAAAAAATGTATTGGACACATGTATTTTACTGGACGTCATGACTGATGGTGCACTGAGTCAGTCAGATCTGCTGTCAGTGAGGCTAAAGGTGATGGTGCAGAAACCTCCAATGTTTATGAGCATAATTTGCAGAGTCAGGAAACGTTCTGGTGTAGAAATGGTTCATGTGACTGTAGCACTGCGAAAGAAAAACAGAAGAAAATCAAACAATTGAAACAATTCCCAATATTTTCAGAAAACACACACCACATTATTTCCTGAATCTTTGAAGTTTCGTAATCTTACGCTAGTGCTCGGTTTTATTCTGTGCCCTGGAAGTAATTACCAAACATTAACTGTTTTAAAAGGCACGGCTGTTTTTTTTGTTTTGTTTTTTTTACTCTTGGTTTCTCTATTGCCCTTTCAGGCACTGACGGGTTTCTTGTTGCCAACGTGAATTACAGACCCGAGTTTGGGCGTGTTGGGTGGTGGTGTGTTGGTTTTGCGGTTGCTCGTTTCTGTTTGAACTCTCGCCAGCGCAGGACACGGCTGTTCTTCTGGCTTGGACCGAGGCCAGAACATGACTGATTGACGGCTCCCATCTTTGAGGTGGAAAAACTTTTTTGTTCGGTTTGACTGATGTCTTTGAAATCGGGACGAATGTGGGGCATGCGTGTGTGGGTGTTTGCGCCTGAGCTGCAGTTTTCTGAGGATTTTCTAATACTTTGGTTTTGTATTTGTGGGGACTCTGAGACAATGTGGCTCCTTTCCAGTTCAGGGGTGGTCAAATAAAAACAAGACGGGGGGGACGCTAAGGGACGCCGCAGGAATGACAACAACATTCAGCAGAGTTTTTACACAGGAGCCCCGAGCTGCTGTTTTAAAGATAAATCTGCTTTGTGCTACATTTAACTACTCTGATATCCTATTAATAACTTAACAGGCTGTCAGGAATATGACATTTTACTTGATCACTATCATACCGCAATTTACGGCTAAAGTATGCGGTGTGCTTCGGATATTTGTTTCTTCGCCTGTCAGCGTTTGACCTGAAGCCTCTTGTTGAAAACCTGACGAACGACATCCGTCGGATAAATGAGAGGTGATTGGCTGACTCCGAAATCATGATGCGACCTCGTTGGAATCCGCAAGTGCTTGTAGAAATGTTGGAAATATTGTGTGTCAAATCATAAAAATACAGATGTTTCCTTCTGCAGCCAGTAGCTTAAAAAGGTATAAATTTTGCAGATCTAGAAGTTTAAAAAAAAAACAACAAGTTTTTCTAGTTTATTGAACCTCTTCCGTACATGTGACCTCTTGTCTACATATTTTAGACAAAAAGTCTAAAACAACTCTGGATAAACATTGTTAAAAAACGTATATAAACATTTCAATACAGAAGACATTCTATGGGGTAAATTAGATAAAATATCACTGTTAAAAATGCAATGTTGTGACGGTATATGTGCTGTGAAAGCGGCGGTGGCAGCCCCTTGCTAATTGCACACCAGTGCAAACAGCCGGTCTGGAGCTCTGAACAGTGCAGCACATTATTCCCATTTATTTGGCAGAATGTGAACGCAAGTTTTTAAAGTGATTTATGTGCTGAAAATTCAAATTTGTGTGTTTGGAGCTGCATTTCAAACCTTTTTAGATGAGGAAGATTTCATGCAGCTGGAGCCTCGTTAGCTGGAACAACCGTGGGAGGCGAACAGCACCGAAATGCCTCCGTGTTGCCGTATTCATTTTCCCCCCATTGACATGACTGATGGCTTCGGTGCAGCGTGCGTGTGACTTAGCTTGTTTTACTCTGTGGTTGATACAAGCTATGTATTGTAACAGAAACAGCAAAGGCTGATTACTCATTGTTGCAGAAACCACAACAAAACATTTGCTTTGTCCTCCGTATGTAAATAGGTCAAATATTTCTTTGCTTTGAATATATTCTGTTCTGATATCCGAAGTAGCTCCTCTGAAAACCCACAAAATCCTGAGTTTTAAAATGAAATCCTGCCTGCATTTTTGAAAATGAGTCGCAACGAAATGCCCGACTAACTGTCTTCACTGATTAAATACCACTTCTTGTATTTTAGTCTTCCAGGATTGTCTTGGAATAATTAAAATGTGTCTAATTTAATTGTCGTCGCGGCTTTCCCACTGCGACTCTTGAAAGTGATCCCCGCTCGCTGGCGCGTCTTGCGTTGCGCTGGGGGCCGTTTTCAGTGAGTCACACAACAAATATCTCTTGTCTCTGGGAAATTGAAGCGCACTTCTTTTATTAGAATTTGTGTTTTACGTGTGGCACGTGGGACGATGAGCTGACGTGAAGCGTTTCTTCTCCCGTAGATCCGTGTCTCGTCGTGATGCCGCCGTGCGTGGGCGAGGCCGACCGCTTCAGCCTGGAGGCGCTGCGGCACATCCACAAGCAGCTGGACGACGACAACGACGGAGGGATAGAGGTCAACGAGAGCTTGGAGGTGAGCTTCGGGGCTCCGCGTTTAGCGTTTCAGAAACCGGGCGAACACGAACACACAGCAGGTCACGGGGGGAGAGAGACTGGCGCTGTTGGTTTTAGTTTTAACTTGATGATTTTTTAGCTACAGCTCCGGTTAGGAGTTTTATAGAAGCCCATTTCCGCCATGAAAGAAAAAATAAAAGACCAACAGGAAGTCATAATTATGACCTTGAATCTCATAGTTATGACTTCGAAAGCCATAACTATGACTTTCAAAGTCGAAATTATGACTTCGTGTTGGTCTTTTATTTTTTTCTTTCATGGCCAAAATGGGCTTCCGTAGAGTTTAGATGCAATCTGTTGTACTGATTTTGAGATTTTAATGACTGATTTAACGCGCCGCTTTTAAATAAGTAGGTAATTCATTCGTCCTAGTGGTACACAACTTGTTTAGTTTTTCTTTTAGGGTTATTTGGTGTCATTGGTACATTCCTCGAGTCTCAACAATTGACCCAAACTATCAACACAGAGAACAAATAGCAACCTTGACAATTCAAAGAGGCGTTTTTACGAAAACTAAGTGTATTCATAAAACCGACATGAAGAAAAAGAAAACGTCTACAGTTTTTCCAGATGTATCATAGAAAATCCAATTGTTTGTGGATGAAATTTTTCAAACATAGTTTTTCGTTTTAGGTTTTAGAACAAAAAAAGTAGATAGAACTACATCCTAGAAGGCAAACCGAGTTCTTTGTGCGACTATAAATAAGAAAAAAATCTAAATAAAATAAATAATAAAAAGCACAACCTTTAAGATCAGGTCGTTTCAGCTGTTGAATCTGTTCATCTCAAGACATAACTCATTAATATTGTGGTGAGAATATCTGTTACGACTGTCATCCTGCCTTTTTATTTCACCACAATGTTGTGACAACATTCCAGCAGACATGATTTGCATCGTTTAATCATGACTCAGCGTCGTATGAACTGGAAATGGTTGTCGCTACGCATGACGGCGGCAGCATCATGCTGTGGACATGTTTTTCTTCGTGGTGCATTCCTCAATGTTTCTGGAATAACAATGAAACTTCACCTGAGATCAGCATCTAAAAACAGTTGAAATTTGGACATATTTTATAATTACAGCAGGGAAATGCTTCCAAACCTCAAAACATTCTCATATTACCCTCTAGAATCAGCCAGTCTCAACCCAATTAGAGTTCTACACCTACAAACTGGACCTTATCAGAAAAGCAACCCATTAAAATATTGTCCAAATTAATGCCAGAGGCTTCTTAATGGCTATAAAAAATGAATGAATGAATGAATGAATGAGGTGGGAAATTTATGCAAATATCAACAATTTGCAACAGTGCTCTTGTTAGAACAGCGTGAAGGGACCAAAATGCCTCAAGGTAGTGTTTTTTAAACAATGCATAAATATCAAGAAACAGAAAGGAAAATCTTCTAAAGAGACAAAGTTCACAATCGTTGACCTCGCGGCTAAATGTCAGCAAAATTAAATGTCAGAAGTTTAAGAAAATAAATTCTTAACCTTAAAACTGCCACTTTTCTACACTTTTAATTGCTGGTCTTACATTTTGTATATTCAGCTAGAGAATGTTTTCCTAAAGCTTTTTCATTTGCCAGATGGGGCTTTGTTGAAGCAGGATCTCTTGTCCGTCACAGGTCGACGCATGTAAATATTTAGTTTCCAGCGCTGAGAGAGAGAGAGGACAGAGGGAGAGAGAGAGAGAGAGACAGACAGAGAGAGAGAGGACAGAGAGAGAGAGAGAGCACAGAAGGAGGGAGGGAGAGAGAGAGAGGGAGGAGGGGAGGGCCTGGCTGAAAGTCAAATGATTTTAATGCTTAGCAGTCAGTCATCAACGGATGAGTCAGCATTCCTGTCATAGCGACACATCATCACAACACCGAGCAATGCTATGACGGATTTTATATTACGGCCGTGCAATGAGGAAAATGTGTCTTTCAGTTTCAATTTCCGCTCCAAATAAACACAAAACTGTGGGATTGCTTTAAAGAAAAAAATAAAAAATAAAATAAAAAAAAAAAAGCGTAGCCACATTCACCATTCACTCATTCATAACGTCAGTATTTCAGAGATGGTAACGTTTGTGGTTTTTCGAATCAGATCCGCCATCTAAGACTAAACCCTTGACAATGTTTCTGACCTCTGGCACCCCCAGCACAAAGCAGCTGGTTGGAGGTGTTTGGTTGACTGGAAGGGTAGATTGACGCACGAGAGCTCTCTGATCCGCCACCCTCCATTTCAGTCTCTTGCTAATAAACGTCTGACGACCGCTTTTTTTCCCCCACAGGAGTAATTTCAAGTGTTGAAGGAGTTCTGGTGTGAGAGATAGCTATACCCCGCTGCCCCATCTGTGGCGCCTCGGTTAGTCGTTTGGGTCTTGTTTTAATGGATCCCTGTCCACATTAGGGCATGTGTGTGTCAGTGATGAGCTATAAACAGCCTGGTTTAACTTTTGTCTGCTATGATGGTAAATCGTGTTCGTTTCTTCCCAGCAGAAGACAGTCACCATTGAGTCTCTTCTTCCCAAATTATTATTTTCTTCTTCTTCTTTGTTTGCTTTCTGAAGAGAGATAGGTTTTTCAGTGGGAGATTGTGACTACATTTCTTTGAATCTGACATATTTCCTTAGTTGCCGTAGACTCACTGCTGGCCACTTTATTAGACACACCTTACTAGTACGCAGTTGAGCCGTCTTTTGAGATCCGGTGGCCATTGGTGACGACGTACAAGGAGCCAGTTGGAGATGATCTGAGCTGTTATACGGGGCGGATTAGTGGCCATCAAAAGACGGGTACACTGTGTTCAGAAAGGGACGAACGTGTTCAGCAACAGTCCCGATCCGTGACCGCCGGACAAGCTGTAGCTCTGCTTTTTTTTTTAAGGCTATTTCTACTAAACTCTCAATCTGTCATTGTAATGTTTGCAACTGGAGACTCGTTGGACCAGGCAACCTTTTTTTTTTTTTCTTTTTCTTGCGATCTGTTAACTGTCTCGTGTTTTCGTCTTGCCTTCAGGAACGGTATTCTGCCTACCTTGGTTGTAGCAAGAGGTTATTTCAGGTGCTGCTGCACGTTTTCTTCAGACATCAATGCGACTCGCTTATTTCTTTCACTCTTTTTTACAATTTCTTGTAAACCCAAACTGTGAATGTGTGAGAACCTGCTAGTGTATGAGTTGCTTCTGAAATATTTGGACCAGTCCGCCTGGCTCTGACAGCAGAGTCACTGGTTGAACTTTCACTAAACCGGTCTTCCCTGGACGAGTTTCGTGGCGTTGTTATTGGCTGAGAATGCCGTAAGGCAGGTGTAGTTAATAAAGCGGCTGGTGAACATCTTTTTAATTGCATGTTAACCACTATGATTTATTGTTTATAGTTTTCCCACAGAGGGACAATAAATTATGTTTCTGTTTACCTTTTGGGCAAACTTTTGCTCTGTTGCCCCACTGCATGATGCTACCACCACCGTGCTTGACGGTGGTTGCAGTATTCTTAGCTTCTCTTTGACATCAACAGCTCAATCTTGTCTGTCTATAAAATATTCCTTCTGGAGGCATTTATTTAGGGCTGATACGATAAATCAGATGAATCAAGATGAATCGATTAATTAAGTTACGGTCAACTAATTTAACAATCGATTAACTGGAGACCACAGACTCAAAAAAGGTCATATTCTGAAAAACACTTAGAGCAGTAATTAAGTCAAAACTGTACAAAAAATAGAAATATTTATGGCATTTCAGTAAAAAAAAAGTTTTTCTTTTTTTAATAAGCAATTCCTTTATTTGTTCTTTTGCATCTTTTGTGTATTTCTAATGCTGTACACAAAGGCTTGAGCGTTTAAATGAAAAAAATGAGCAGAATGTGCAACTTCATATCCGAATAATCAATTAATCATCAGAAAAACTGACAGATTAATCAGTAACTAAGATAATTGTTAGCTGGAGTCCTACATTTATTTAAACGCAAATCTTGCGCTAAGAAGTCCAGAGTTGTTCAGGACATTTATCCTTAAACTTGAAGTGATTTTGGTGATATTTTATCGTTTTATCATAGACTGCACCTGCTCGAATGCGGTTCTACAGGCCACACCTTTCTGCTCACTCCCAGGGATTTTGGATGACGCCCGTGGGGTCTGTTGCTGAGCGCCGCCACTGGGGGGACGGCAGGTGCATGTCCTCGCCTCTCGCTGCCGCCCGACAGCCAAGTGGATGTTCGGCCAGATCGTGTTGCATCTCTTGAATTGCACGAACTCGAACCTCGTCACGGACCGGGGCGGCGGTGGTTTTGGTGCTTCTGTTGCAGACTTTAATTAGTTCTCGCCCGATTGTGCACAACGTCGCCCGGGGTCCGTCGGCGCGGAGGCGTACTGTATATGCAGCGCGTCTTTGAACGACACGAAGGTGGGGAGAAACCCGAGTCGGGTAGAAGCAGCATCGAGGGTATGATACGTCTATAAAAAGAAGATTCTTGAGGGTGTTTGTTGACTTGTCTGAGAATGTCCAACACAGAGATTTGATTTACAGCTTAAACTTACATCTCGTGATGCTTGCATCACCAAATATAAGGTGTCATGTGGTAAAAACTTAGAAAAATAGCCGTTTCTTGGGCTGTTGGGTTGAAGACAGAGATGCATGAAGAAATCGGTGGTAAGAAGGGTAGAAATATAGCAACAATGATGACATACTGAACAGCAATGAGAAATAAACAGGATTTTTTTTTTGTCTTTTTTTACATCATATTTTTTTATTTCAAGAGTAGATGGCGACTGAAAAGAAAGTTACCAGAGCGTGCCTTGGTAGTGGTTAGATGGAGGATCTAGATTTAGAGCAAAGACTGAATAAATATAAAGGATGCACAATTAAGATCGCGAGATTAAAGCCGCCTTTAATATGTCCTGGTTCATTTGTTTTTGAATAAGAGAATGAGATAAACAGCCACTTCAATCACTGATCTCTGTGCAGCTGTCCTGCTAATGGCGTCCAGTAGCCTCCAGATTTGATGCAAAAGCAATTTCCTGCTGATTTATACTTCATAATTAATTCACCGAGCCAAGAAAACTGATTGTTTTTAGACCACCCCTCTCACCGAGTATTTCTTTAATGGAATAAATTAGGCAGCTCCGTGAGACTCACAAACGTTGCTTTTGACTGCTACTGCTGAGCAAATAGTGCTCTGCAGCTCTGAGAGGACGGTGGATGAACTTGTGTTCACTTCTAAATTTTGACCGAAGCAGGAAGCGGCAGCAGGGAAATGCTGTGGTAAATATGGTCATTGGGACGGAGCAGAGCCGGATAAATGCAGTCCGTCCTCTTCGCACCAGGAAGGGACTGCCTGATTCCTGCAAAAGGGATTTTTATAGACTGTAACAGCATAATGCCACCATCATTATTGCTAACATTTCATAGTGTCTGAAAGCCTCATCTTTGCCGTAAAATCTGTCCGTTTGGGCAGCTGTTAACTCCTAACCAGTTTCCTTCTAGCCGAATAAGGGATAAACAATAATATCGTTGTTTTGAGACCATTTTCACGTAAAATATTGACAAGTTTTACCTCTCAAAGACTAAAAGTTAAATTTTGTAGAGAACGCTCCACACTGGAACTGGAAGATATTTAAAAATATTCACACAAAAAAAAACACAACAACCAACAACTGTAAACAAGAACAAAAATAATAATCACACACAAACGAAACCTTAAATAAATGAATCATGAAATCTTTTAAAACAAAATTGCCCTTCAAAAGATATTAATCATCAGAATGAAAATGACGAAGCTCGTTTTAATTCATCGGTGCAATAAATTGATTAATTGCTGATTAGCAAATGGAGTCGCTGCTGAAGGTTTCGCAAGACTCTCCATGTTCGATTTTCACCGGGTCGCGAAGGGAAAATGTTTTTATGTTGCCAACAAGGCACCAGCAACAATTAATCACGATTATTTACTAGAAGCTAATAACAGCACTTGGCCTTGTCAAGTCAAAAGATTAACCATTTTCAGTAAATTAAAAATGTTTAGATGATTTCTTTTATTCATGTTTATGTCTGTCTGTGTACTTCTGAAACAATAAAATCCAGCATAAATTCAAATGATCAATCGATATTTAGATTTTTTTTTTTTAATCGAATCAACTTAATGTGTAATCATTCCACTGTTGAAAAAAGACCTTTTAAAATGAAGCATTAAAAGCCCCAATTTATGACTTTGACCCTGACAAGTTCTGACCAGAACTGTAAATCCGCAGCGCCTCAGAGAAACAAAAAAAAAGGAAAATTACAAAGTGATCGACGGCTTCACCGGCGTTCCCGACGTCGTAAATCGCAGCCCCATGCTGTTTGTGTCATGTTAATGACATATTAGGAAGGATAAATCAAAATCACTGTCCTACGTTCTGCAGACTCTCTCGCTTAGAATAACGTCGATCTCCGAGTGCGTTTGTCATCTTTACAGTGACGATGATGGAAAAACTGGATGTAATAACTTTTGCTCGTTAAATGAGTACAGATTGACTGCTTATAGCTGAGTGTCAGGGCGGCGCAGAGTCAGTGGAGCTAAGGCTCATGGGAGGAATACCAAAACTCAGCCAACTCCTCCTGAGGCTGGACTCTTTTCCGAACAAAAATATCCTTTGTTCGCTGCTGTGTAAGTGCGTGTCTGTCTCAGTCCTGGCTCTGATTATGTCACAAACTGCTTGTCACGGTCTGTTGTGTGGACAGTAGGTTGTCGCATCAGCACTGATGCTTGACTCTCAGAGGGAGTCTGGACTTTCTGTTTTCTACCAACCGTTGTTTGGAGAGATTCCCTCCTCTCCTCCGTTCAGGTAAATGGATCTTAACTCTGAACCACCGAAACCACAAATCACCTGCACTCAGACCTATCTATGTATTTGTGGCTTGCTGCTCTGACTTTATATGGCTCCATAAAGTACCTCAAAGCTTCCTCTGACTACATGCAAAGCGTCTCTGCCAACCTGCCGGGAAGTGGATTCGTGATAGTCGCAGCTCTGCGATTATTTACCATGTAGTCTTAGATTTCTAAGAGAAAGACTTTTATGTGTTTTATTTGTAGTCTGTTGTATTCTGTTGCCTTAAGTGTTGAATTGGAAAACAATGATGGCTTCCCTTTGAAGGAGTGAAGTTGAAAATTAATATTATGAAAAACTTTTCTGCTTTTTCTTCCCATGCTCATGTTGGATTGGGAAGTATTCTTTATGTCTTTGCCAGAAAGTCGTTTCGTTTAATCATTAACATGTAGTGGTTATTAAGGACAAGTATTACACAAACTGCTGTCCTAGCATTGACGGAGGCTGTTGGGCATTTAATGGCCAACAGCCATTAAATTTCCATCAATGTTTCAATGTTCTCAAGAAGGTGTGAGGATAAAGAAAACACCCACGTGTCCCAGCCAAGTCGGTGTCCGTAGGGGAACAAATAAAGCCATCTATCCACTTATCTTGTGCTACACACAGACCCATTGCCACGGCGACCGACTGACAACACTCTGCATTAGCCTACAGAGCAGAGATAACATTCAAGCGTATCAAGATCCCACACCGAAAAACACACATTTCGCACAAAGAGAGCAGAGCATTCAGTCGCGTTGTATTTTATGCTTGATGTTTATTTTGTGATTATTAATAAGTGGTTGCCTCAACACGTCGGTGCTTTATTACTTAGTCTAAGGAGCTCTTCTGCTCATGGTCTGTCAGAGAATAGGTGTGTGAGTCGCCTTATTTTAGTGTTAACTGAACAAAAACACACAAAATTATGCAGCACGTGTCCATGCTACAACGGTGAAAGCCAAGCTAGCGTAACTGACCTACTTTTTGCGACCTAGCATAGCCTTCGCTATTTTGTTTTTCTATTTAAAACTTTTTGTTGACTTGTGAAATATGACATCCTTAGACCTTACTAACTATTATAGTGTTGACAATTAATACTGCTGTTAATTTTCTTTTGCATATCTTTTATATGTCACGCATACATGTAAGATTTAGCGTGTCATGTTCACAACTTGACGGCTAAAAGCAACGGCAGTCGTACTCTGTGAGTGTGCAGCGTCTTTTGCCCTCCAGCAGGAAGCTGGGGGCGGGTCGTTGGATGCGTGACGTCTCACTTCAACTCGTCTGTACTTACTACCGACTGTATTACTTTACACTTCAGAGAAGCTAGCTAATATTCATGTTTTAGCCATGAGACGAGTGTCAGCTGCTGTTTTTTTTTTATTTTTTATTGGGCTGGCGCCTGTTTGTGTGTTCTCACGACTAATCACGACATTCAGGCACGACTCCGTGTCATATTTTACAATCTGTCTTTGTGTCTGACTCCTAACCAACTCACCGTGGCATCTGTTAGTATCTGTGCTTTTTTGAAGACGTTTCCTGATTACGGCTTCGCCAAAAACTCTCAGCAGAGTCTTGCTTTGACAGCTCGAGAGCCCTTTCACATCCGATTCGAGTGCGAGCGCTTAAGTCAGCGCTCGTCCCAGACTTTTAATTTCACAGGCCATTCAGACAGCTCCTGCGAGCAAAAGGATTTTTCTTTCAATCTGTGACAGGAGGAACATTTGCAGCAGACAGCCTTTCAACACCAGGCTGCCATTATGTATTCAATGTCAAACTCACAGCGGTCCTCCAGCTCAGGCTCTTTGAGCACACACTGCAGACGTGTGAAAGTGCTGCGAGGTTCTGATGTCGACTGCCTCGTCTGCATGTCTGTGTCGTAGCTAATACTGTTGTTGGAGTATTTCTGCTAAATGAAAGAGCTGATGAAAACATCTGTCAACAGACATGGATCTAAAACCTCTTAATTATAAAATGTTCCCTCGGTTGTTGTGAATACTGGTTTTAAGCTTTTTTGTTGTTGTTTGTTTTTCTGGGTCAGTTGGGACTTCATTCTGTGTTTTCTGCCCCAAAGTTGAAGAGGGGATTTTGCTTTTCTTTTCTTTTTTTTTTTTAACTCGCCTTTTATTTGCTGCTGACGTGAACAGAAAGCAAACTGCGCTAAGCTTTTCACTTCTTACACTTTTGTTTAGAGCTCAGGAACTTTTAATTCTTCTGTAAATTTCCACTTTGATATTTTCACAAGTTATCTGAAAAAACCAACCAACCAAAAAACAGAACTACTTTCAGTCCTTAAAACTTATGTAAATTATGTTTAACAGAATGGAGTTGGTGTTCTTTTTAATATTTTATAATCTTACACTTGCCAAAATCACTTTAGCTTTAAGATGTTTCAAAATTATGTAAAGGGAGTTTCAGCATGAGATGCTTTCAGGATTGCTTGCATTTCTCTTCTTACAGCAGAGTTGAAAATTTACTAGCCTGACCCGGTTTGACCCCTGGGCTAAATTACCTAAAGGAATGGAAATCTTTGGAATGTTTTTTTTTTTTTCCTCTTTTCCATTTTAAATAATCCATTTTAACATTTTAGCTTCTGAACAATATCAGAAACGAATTGACTTTCCGGCGTCTACAACATTTCCTCCATCTGTAAATAAGTACGTCTGTTGACCCTGGTGGTCTTCTGTTGCCTTATCACACCTACTCCTAAACGTCCTACCGCTTATTTTTAGGATTAAGAAAATGTTTTAAAGTCACACGTCGGCGTCGGTAGTTTTCCCAGCCCCTAATCTACATGAGCAAAACAAACCCTAGACTTAAAGGAAATGGTCGGAGTGGAAAAGCGACACACTTCAGCGGTCCGACGCTCGTCTGCATCTGCATCGCAGTCGCAGGATGGTGGAGAATCATAAACAAGCAAAGATGACAGGAGTTCTTCCCATTTTTTGTTTTTTTTTTTGAAGCGCACGCCCGGGCCACACACATGCACCCAGGAGCCGGGGATGAATGCTTTGAGGTGTTTGGTAGTCAGCTCTGATCCTCGCTAATGCTGCCGGTGTTCTGGCTGTTCTCTTCGCTCGGCTTTGTCTCTGCAGGGGCTCTTAAGTTCTGAGCGCCAGAGAACTAAATCACACATACACACACACGCGCACACACACACACACACACACACACACACACACACACAGAGGTGGAAGCGGCACCTCTTCCACAGATCTATTCTCTTTTCTAAACCCTTGAAGGGAAGAAAAAAATAAGCATGCGTGTGCCTGTGTGTGTGTGTGTGTGAACGATCCAAAGAGACTTGAAGACAAAACTCTTGTGTTTTTAAATCCCGACAAGCACAGCTATCTGGTGCCTTCCTCTAGTTTTGTCTCTCTTCTTTTTTTTTTCTTCTAGTTTATAATAGAAGACATGAAGCAGCAGCAAACCAACAAACACAGCAACCTGCACCGTGAAGACCAGCACATCACAGTGGAGGAGCTGTGGAAGGGATGGAAGAACTCCGAAGGTAAAGCAAAAGTTATTCAGGACAAACCCGTTCTGTCCTGAGCGAACACTCTGCTTTCTGTTATTTTATTTTGCACAAACAGGTGCGAGACGCCAACGCTAATGTTTTTTTTTTTTACATCGTCAAACATAAAACACAATCACTTGAGACAAACTGATGATAAGAAAAAACGTCATCACGCTTCGATACAGTAAATCGCACAAAGAAAAGGGCGTGGTCGCTTTCAGGTAAAACACCCGCTGAGACGTCGTCCCCGTAACACACTCCGGCGTGTTCCTGCACTTCAGGCGGAACCTGTTCGGTTTGTTTGCCTCTTAGTCGACACCGACGGCGTCCTCTTACACCAAAGGCTCGAACGAAGCGCTGCGCTCAATAACCGTGTGAGCCTTCCCGTATATTTCACTGGAGCGCTTTCTCCTTCTTTTCTGCAATTTCATCCCTTATTTGCTGACCCGCTCCGCTGCAGTTCAGTTCACCTTTGACACGTTGTCGTCCTTTATCTCACAGCCAGATGTTTTGACAGTCCCACAGGTGTCTTTGGCAACAGAGAGGAACTAGAGAAACGACAGAGAGTTAATGTTTCGAGGGCTTTGCGCGTGCTTTAAAGGCTTCATAATTTAATATCAGGGTTCGGGTCTGAATAAGTGTGGTAAAAGATATGAATCTTGATCCTTTTCTTCCCCCCGTATTTTTATTTTTTATTTTTGTTCTGACGCTAGAGGCTTTTATTTGCAGAAGATCTGCGAAGAGAGAGATGGTGGAAAAGACATGCAGCACAGATCCCAGATTTATTTATTCGGTTATTAATTTTATTTTGAACATTATAGCAGCCTGACCAGCGAGTTTCTGTACTCTGGAGTTGGAGATCGTCCTGCTGCATTTTTTACTTTAACTAGTCCTTTAAGTTCTGATCCTTCGCTTTGGTACGATGTCGGTATCTGCAGATCTTTCTTTACGGGCAGCCATCTTCTCTGACACAAGAAGGCAATGACGGCAAACACTTAGAATAATTTAAACAAAGTGAAGTTTCACCACCAAAACCAAAGCCGCTAAGTTTGCAAAACTCAACATATTTCAGGCACCGTCGCGACTCTTGACCGTAACTGCACTCCCTCGTGTGCCGTTGCACCATCAAAGTTTACGTTTGCTTTTCTCTGTATCAGCAGTCAGGTTTATTGAATGTGGGCTGATCTGTGCTCCTTAAAAAAATCGCACGTCTTGTAGGTTTTTGACAGATGTTCTGTGGGAATAGTTTGTGCTGCCTCCGCCTCTTGAACTTTTTGTTTCAGACATTTGACTTAACTCCGTAAAGTTAAGAAAATCTTGAGCGGTGTGAGCTTGAGAGAAGAAACCAACAGCGGTCGTAAAACAAACCCGGGCAGTTGGATCACTTTTCAAGGAAACATTTTATATAAGAATAGTTCCAACAATCTGGTTATATAAGTCTGCAAACTCTTAAACCCGTAGTTTGTCGAAACACCTTTTGCTTTTGCTTTTGTTTTTGTTTTTTATTTGTAGGAATTTCAGGGTATTTCACTCACACTGCCTTGCAGATTTCATCCAGTGCAATTATTTCATCACCACTAGTAGAAACATTTATCCGAGAATGGAGTGGTGTTTGGTTCTGAATTACTGTTCTCACTTTTTTAAAGTGACTCAACCCAGATCTGTTTTGATAGTATTTCAGTCTTTATTTTATCTGTGGATGTACAACTTTTTTGTCGTAGTTATCGTCATCATCATCATTCTGATTGACTTCAGACTTATTTTTTAATGCTAAAGACTTAAATTAACACTGATGTGCAGTGCTGCTTTTGAATTAAGCTTACTTTTTTTTTTAAACAACTGTTTACTTGATTTCATCAGGAAATTCAACAGAACTTTTTTTTTTTTTTTTTAAGAAAATACTCCTAACTTTGATCCTTATCCTTTTATACAGACATGGAGTTTGTGTCTTTATTTGAAGAATCTAAATGTCAGCTAAACTTTATTTTCTAGTGATCTTGTTCGCAGCATTTGATACAAGTTACCTGAGAAATGAAACGAAATCAGACTTGTATAGCGCTTTATTTGGACGCATTAGAAGACTAAATATTAAAGTTCGGTCCAATTAAACAAAGCATTTATCACAGGCATCTCTGCATCTCTGTGTGTTTTTGGGCCCCTAAAGGTTCGGCTGGTTTTTCAGTTGCGTTTTGCAGGATAAGTGCCACGTTAAAGCTGGAGAAAACTTTTGCAATGAGTTTTAACAGGTGTTTACTCTTCCAGAGCCGCTGTGTCATCAGATCTAGGTTATTTATTTGAGTTATTTGACAGTTTCCTAACTCTGTCTTTAACCTCTTATCAGTCCACAACTGGACCATGGAGGACACGGTGCAGTGGCTGAAGGAGTCGGTGGAGCTGCCGCAGTACGAGAAGAACTTCCGGGACTTCCGGGTCACAGGGAACACGTTACCTCGGTCAGTACGGCCAGGAGCTGCCGGGCTTCATCCCCCCCCCCCTCTGCCTCAGTAGAAACTTAAATAAAGTATGACACAACATTTAAAAGTAAAAAATTTTCTTTTCTTTTTTCCCCTCCATCACCTAAAGCAACCAGTGACTTTTTTTTCTTCTAATTCTGTATTCTGCTGCCCTCTGCTGGTTAAGAAATGCAACACAGGACAAAATGTTTGGGATATTTGAAATGGCAGACGTTCCTCACGGCTTAAAGCTTTCTTTTCATCCTTAAGTCCGACATTCGGCTTCGGCCCATCCGCAGCGATCTGACTGACTGCTAACAAACTTCTCAGTCATGAGTTTAAGTCTTGAGTGGAAGGAGCTGCGGATGAAGTTGTTATTTAAGGACTGTCATTAAATGAACTCCTGTGTGACGGGTGCAACGTGAGCTGCTGCAGACTGAATGTACTGAGTGACTGACTGTAACCAGGGGGAGGCGATGGGCCGTCGGGGGGCTTCATGTTTCTCCGCCGAGCTGACTCATGAAGTGATGTCATAACCAGAGGGCTCGGTTGTTTCCTGAGCCGTTTTAGATGCTGATCGACGGTCCACCTGTCAGTCCCGTGTTTCTGTACGGAATGTTAAACATCCCCCCGATTTACTGTCTCGCGGTGGTGGGGAGGGGAATATTAAAATTTGCTACTTTGTAATTTGAATTTATGCTCTGTCTGCGTTGTAGAATAGCGGCAAACGAACCGTCGTTTATGTCCATGCAGCTGAGGATATTAGACCAGCGGCACAAACAGAAGCTCAACCTGAAGGCGCTCGACGCCGTGCTTTTCGGGCCTCCTCTTCGTAAGTACGGCTTCTGTTCGAACGCGGCAGGCCGGCGCCGCGTCTCCTCTCGCCCCTCACTCTCATGTCCCTCCAACCCCCCCTGCAGGTCCGCAGCACAACTGGGTGAAAGACTTTGTCCTGATGGTCTCCATTGTGATCGGAGTGGGAGGCTGCTGGTTCGCCTACATTCAGAACAAGTCCAGCAAGGTGCACATTTCTCAGATGATGAAGGATCTGGAGAGCCTTCAGAACGCCGAGCAGAGCCTGTTGGACATGCAGAGCCGGTAAGACGAGCAAACCAGAAATTTCTCAAGAATACTTTTGCTTAGCTTTTGTTTTTTTTTTTCTTTGCATATAAAATGATAAATAGTTAGATTTTGTTCTTATAGTCCTGCCGGTTGACTGAACTTTGACTGAGATGTTCAGGCTCACAAAGAGCAATGAAGGAAAATAAAAAACAGGCAGGAAAATTTGTTGAAATCGGTATTATTATCGCAAATATAGAGCAACAGTTTCGCAGTCACGCGTTTGCTTAATATTGCGTTGTCCTACTTTTAAAGTTCAGAAGAAAGACAATATAGGGAAAAAAAAAAAGGCCAAAAGGAGCTTGTCTGGTCATATGAGACCAAAATTGAACTTTTTTTAGCCTGCCTGCAAAATGGTGTGTATATGTCAGGACAAACTAGAGGTGAAAGACGGAGATGGCAGCATTATGTCGTGGGGATGCCTAATGTTCAGCGGGAGCAGACCAGAGTTGATGTGAAGATGGATGGAGCTTTAAAAAACAAAACATTTAAAGGCAGCAAATGACTTGAATCTGAGCTGGAAGTTCGTCTCGAAGAAGGATCCACAGCTGGAGCTTCAATTGAATGGTCCAGTCAAAGTTAGGAGGAAACTCAAATTATGAATCTGTTCCAAGATGTGAAAACCGATGATGATAGACGACCATCAGACTGAGCTTCAGCTATTTTGCAAAGAACAAACCACGATTTCCGAATTTAGATGTAAAAAAAAAAAAAAAATAGAGAGAATGCTAAAAGATTGCAGCTGTTAACTGTAGCGATTCTACAAGATGCTGAGTCAAGAGGTTCGAATTCAAATTCATCTCACATACTGTAGATTCTTGAATAAAAAAATAAATAAAATAAAAAACCCTGAAAAAAAGTGTTTTGATTTATCACGTAAATCAAAACAGGCTGGAAAAGGCTCAGGAGGAGAACCGGACGGTCGCCGTGGAGAAGGAGAACCTCGAGCAGAAGATGAGGGACGAGATCAACGACGCCAAGAAGGAGGCCCACCGGCTGCGGGAGCTGCGCGAGGGCGCCGAGTGCGAGCTCAGCCGGCTCAAGTACGCCGAGGAGGAGCTGGTCCAGGTGAGGACTTCCTGTCCCTGAACGCAGCTTAACCCGTTTCCCCCGAATGCAGCTCAGCCACAGGCTCATTATCAGTCGAAACATGCCGGGCGGCTGGAGCGAGTATCGCATGGACGCGTGCATTAATGTGTGGAAACATGACTTAGTTCGTGTGGAAATGAAATTTGAATTCACTTGATGCGGTTTGCACACCCTTCGCCGTCTTTTGAACGATGGATTTAATTTAAAATAACGGGGGGGAAAAAAAGGCTCGTCTGGGTGCAGAGCTTCACGCAGATGTAAATGTATTCATCACTGTGGCTAAACCACCTAAAATTGAAAAGATTAGTTTTATATTGTCTGCCTTAAATTTTCATTTCATTTGCGAGGGACCTGCTTTGCATATTTATCCACCTTTGTAAAAAAATTTTAAAAAACTCCCGAAGCTCTGCCCTTGGATTTGAGTTTTTTTTTTTTTTTTTTTAACTCATCAGATATGGAAGAATCCGATAAATAGTAACCTCTGCTGTGTTTGTTATGAACGGTTTCTGTCGGCTGAGGGTTTTATCTTTTTGACCCCCGGGGTCGTGACGTGTCGCCTTCCTGCAGGTGCGGAAGGCTCTGAAGCGGGCGGAGAAGGAGATGCAGTCGGAGCGCTCGGTCCCCGAGGCGCTGCAGAAGTGGCTGCAGCTCACGCACGAGGTGGAGGTTCAGTACTACAACATCAAGAAGCAGAGCGCCGAGTTCCAGCTGTACGTCGCCAAAGACGAGGTGAGGCTTCCCTGTGGCAGCGCGGGGAAAGCGACGGATCCGGAGCGCTCCGCCGTCCTTCGAGCGCCGGGATTAGCGGCCGTGGCCGATCCATCCGTATTTGCATTGTATAAATTTGAATGAATTTCGCCCTGATTTGGCCGTTAATGCGGTTTATCAAGTGACGGACTCGTCTTTGATGGAGGACGTGGAAATATGTGCATAAATTCGATTCTTGTTTGGAACAATTCCAGGCAGCTGCGTCAAGTTTTGAGGACACTTAAATCTTCCCGAACATCAACAAATTCTCATAATGACATCTTTCTTTAAAAAAAAACAAAAAAAACTCTCCGATCAATCCTGACCCTGTGTGAAGAAGTAATGACACCCTGACCATATAAGGCAACTTTCGTTAAAAAAGTTGACGATAATTTTGACGGTTTCTTCTTTGCAGAATTGATTTCAGTCACATTGGGAGTATTTGATTATAGCCAGCCTGTTTTTAAGGTCATGCTAACGCGTCTTAATTGGATTCAAGTTGCCGCTTTGACTAGTCCGCTCCAGAACCCTCCACTTGAAGCTCTTGATTTGTTCAAAAGTGAGAAACGGATCTTTTAGCCTCGTTCTGTTTCAAGTAATTATTTGAAAACTGTCTGAAAAAAATAAATAAAAAATAAATCGAACTTGTAGAAGTTTTAACAAATGTTTTCATTCGTTGGATCCCATTGCTTCACTCTGAGCTGTTGCAGAAAAGTTCAGTAAATAACTTTGGCTCCCCTCTCTTCCTCTTTATTTATTTGTTTCAGGCAGAGAAAATAAAAAAGAAAAGAGGTTCTGTGTTCGGAACCCTTCACGTCGCCCACAGCTCGTCCCTGGATGAGGTGGACCACAAGATACTAGAAGCAAAGTAAGAACTCCAGTCTACTTTCTGCGTGCGCAATTCCCCCCGCAATCTGATTTACGATCATTTATTTTAACCTGAGTTCATTAGAACAACTTAGTCTAACATAAAGCAGCCCTGAGGACAGCAAAATGGAGAGAAATTAAATTTCTCGGTCCTTCACGGCCAAAGCCTTTGTGCATATTTGGAGTTCCAGTCACCAGCAGCACAAAAGCCCCCAACAGCCTCATTAATCTGGGATTTATTGCCGTCTTACTGTTTGTTTGCAGTAAACTGATTCAGGAAGTGACCGAGAATCAGAGCGATTCTCCTTACACATGTAATCAAGGCCTGGCTCTTATTTAGCTAAAGCTCAGCATAGAAAAATACATCTAAGATATCCTGACAATAACAATCAGTGCCTTACCAGCGATTAGGGGCGTTCGGCAGTACAAATTATGACTCACTATTATTATTCGTTCGTCAGTCTTTTTGGACGCACATCCATCAGTCAGAGCCTTTATTGTCAGACAGTGGTGGGCAACTCTTTGGTCTACACCCAAATAAATAGGCGTACGTGACAGAAAACGTATCAATGCACATTCTGCTAATTGGGAAACATTTTGGCAGCATCATGCTGTGGGGGTCACCACCTTTAGAGTTGATATGAGGATTTATGAAGGTAAGTGCAAGAAAATCCTTGGCAATCCTAAACATAGTCCTGTGTTAGAATGGCCTAGTCAAATTCCAGCATTGAGTGCTGAATACGGACAGCATGCCACACCTGTGAGAGTTTTATTTAATTGTTTTTGAAAAACGTACGTTATGCAAACCCCGAATTGTCCCAAACATGTCCGCCAAGTCCCACCTGCATGCAACGCCGGCTGGTGTTAATACCACCGGTGTCCTCCGGTGACTCTCCAGCTCCTGATCCTTTCTGCACTTCTTTGCAGATCAGGCCTTTCTTCTGGGCGCTTCAGTTTGTTGAGTCTGTGAAGTCATTTAGAGTTCCTATAAAATCCAGTGCAAGGAATTGTTCAGTTGTTCAAACACCAAAAGGGAATCACAGGGAGAAACGAGAAGAAAGTGCAGCGCTCCGTCTGGCTTCTTGTTAGGCAGTGGTCCAGCTTTACAGCGGGACCGCTTTGTGCCAAAAAGCGCATTAATCTTGGCTCGTCAACTTCTTCGGAAGGACGTTTTGATGTGCATCAGAGAAGCTTCTCTCTCTCTCTATCTCTCGCCAAGTTCGGCACGTTCAGATCCAGGGCCGTCCTCCTCGTTTAGTTTTTCCTTCTTGTTATTTTTTTTTTTAAATTAATTTATTTTTTTTAGGAAAGCTCTGTCAGAGGTGACGGCGTGCCTGAGGGAGCGGCTTCACCGCTGGCAGCAGATCGAGAAGCTCTGCGGCTTCCACGTCGTCAACAACTCGGGTCTGCCGAGCCTGACGGCCAGCCTCTACTCGGACCACAGCTGGGTGGTCATGCCCCGGGTCTCTGTCCCTCCGTACCCCATCGCAGGCGGTGTGGACGACCTGGACGAGGACACGCCTCCCATCATTCCACAGTTCTCCAGTGAGTGCGCCGCGCCGTTTTCTTACTTTCCTCAGCGGGAGAAAACGTCGCCGCTTGCTCCAGAACGGCGCCCGATCTTTGCTTTGTTCTCCCTCCCAGCCGCTGCGTTGATCCGACCCCCGCTGACCCGCAACAGCAGCCTGTGCCGCTCCCGCCGAAGCCTGCTGAGCCAGCAGTCGTCCCTGATGTCCCCGGACCCGGACCTGCTGTCCATGGCCGGCTCGTCCCTCTCCTATCGCCCCGACGCAGACGACGAACAGTTTATGTTCAGTTTGGATAGGAGGGGGTATGTAGCTGTGGCCGGGACGCCATGGAATGGTTTTACAGTTTGGACTAACAGGTGTTTTATCCAGACACTGACAGATGACCATGAGGGTTTCACTGAGTGTTGTAGATTCAGCCTTCTGACTGCAGGACTAACTGTCACCCGAAAATGAAAACGATCTGATTTTTTTTTTTTTTTTGTCCCAGTCTTTCTAATTTATAGCCGAGAGTCTCGACAAAGCCTGGTCGAGTCTTTACCAGACTGAAAAAACACAAAGGTCTTGTCGGTCTAGTTTCCAACACTCGAAGTAAGACAAAACAAACTTAACAAGTAACTTTTCAGCATGATACAGGAGCTTGTTTCAAGTCAATAATTCTTTAATATTGATGAAAAAATACTAGGTATAAGGGAAATAATCAGCCAGTGGAACAATGTGTTTTTCACCATATCGTAAATTAAAAATGTCTTGTTCCACTGGAAGATTATTTCATACGTAGCTAGTACTTTTTCAGCAATATTAAGGAATTATTGACTGAAAAACAAGCTCCCGTTTCTTTCTGAGAAGTTATTTGTGAGTTAGTTTTGTCTTTATTTCAAGTGTTCTGAGAAAACAGACCAAAAAGTGCTTGTGAGATTTTGTGTTTTTGCGGCTTTGGAGGTAAAACTGGGTCACACCATTAGCAGCAGTAGAGGTGCAATAGCACCAGAGTGGGGTTGAAAAATAGGTGTATTTAAAAGCCTTTCCTGTTTTGTTGATGTAAAAAAAAAAATGGTGAATTGGCTCGTGTGTTTTGTCCCTCTTGCCCTCTGTGGTTGATGTTCTTGAACAGTCGTACATATTCCCACGCTTTGCGGTGACGTTTTTCAGCGTGTGACCCCGCTTGTTCTGCTCCCTCTCCGTCAGAGAACCGGCTCAGGACGGCAGCTCCGACACGGACTCCTCCCTCTGCTCCACCATCGGCCGCAAGCAGCTGCAATCCCCCGGCGCCGCCGACGCCCCGTACCGCCGCATCTCCCGCGAGGAGCTGCTGCTGCTGGGCCAGGGCAGCCCGGAGCGCCCCGGCTCCTCCACCCACACCACCAGCAGCAGCAGCAGCAGCCTCAGGGACTCCACACCTCCTCCCATGCCCCCGACGCCGGCCGCCACCCCGTCCGGCCCGCCCTCCACCTCCCCGTCCCCGGCCCTGGAGCACCACCCGTTCGTGCCGAAAGGCTCGCCCGACCTCACCCGCGTCATACCCGAGTCCCAAAGCATGCCGCTGTCGCAGGGCAGCGCCGCCTCTCCGACGGGCAAGGGCGTCTACAACGGCATCCTGGAGAAGTCCTACAGCTACGGCCAGCTGCCGGCGAGCATGCTGCCCAACGTGGGGCGCAACCCGTCGCTCACCTCGCTGGACTCGGAGGGCCGGAGCCTGGGGAGAGATTACAAGCTCCACAGCACCTCCTCCCAGGACTCGTGCGACAACGGGGAGAAAATCAAGCGCTCCTCGTCTAAAATCAAAAGCTTATTTAAGAAGAAGAAATAAAAAAAATAAACGCTCAGCGTGAGGTAGCGCGTCGCGTGTGACAGCGAGAGAGTAAACTAAACTAAAATAAGAAGAGTTTTATCGCTCATACGTCACTGGAGGATAAAACATTTATTTTTCTCTCCTGGGTTTTTTTTTTCCTTCTTTTTTTTTTTGTCAAAGATGGAATGTAGCTCAGCCTGGGTGCCGTCAAACGCCCCTCAGCCTGGTAGCCTTATTTTTCAGTAATCCCTTTGTGTTTAGTTCTCGCCGAGGAAAAAAAAAAAAAAAAAAAAAACCCCGCACAGGCGGAGGAAGGAGCCGAGGCAAGCTCACGGTTCTCTCTTCCTTTTTCTTTTCTTTGTATTTCTTTCATTTTAGTTTGAACCAAAAAAAAACCTCCTTATAATGGGTCTAAAGGTGCAGTCTGTACATTTAGTTTCAAACTCACAAAGTGTTGTGTTTCACTGAAGACGTGTCGTGTGGATGAACTCGTGTACTTGACTCATTTCATTCAGAAGAGAGAACGAGAGAGAGAGAGAGGGAGAGAAATAATCCTGCTAAAAGTTTGTTGCACTACTGCTTTCTTCGTGGTTGTTTTTTTTTTTTTCTATTATTTTTGGGAGAGGGAGAGAGGGCGAGTTAGAATCATGACGTCGACATGAAGGGAGGGGGGATGCATGAGCGGTCGCAATGAAAACGCAGCACAGAGCCAAAATGATCTGACGTGCCCTCAGTGCCACTCTTTATGGATGTCTCAATATAAATATATAAATAGAAAAAAAAAAAAAAATATATATATATATATAAAAACTGTTTTCACATGATGTTCTTAAAGGTGATTTTAATAGATTTTTAAATTTTACGGCTTCACCGCGGACCGAAGCCGCAGCGGTCACTTTATCTGTGTTTTTGTCGCCCTTTATTACTTGATTACCTGCATCCTGTAGCCATACAGTAACAAAATCTACTATCTCTATGTTTTTTCTTTTAAAATATATACATATATATAAATATCCTGCAGCTTTTTAAACCTGGTGTCACTACAATGTTTGGGGGGAGGGGGAAATTGGCTTTCAGGTGCATCTCTCGAGTAAGTCAGATGATCATTGAAAAGCTTATTTATTTTTGTAATGTAGTTTAAAAAGGTGAAAGCTGTGTCTCGTGTGGTTTTGTTACATACAGAGTGATGTATTTTAAGTGTTTTTATTTGGGGGAGGTTTTGAAGATTTTAATCTTTTGCAAACCTTCAAATGGGTTTCGATGATCCCTGCTCAAGGATGCAGTCATCAAGAGCATGGAGTCGAATGTTATGTTATTTATACTTATATTCATATTATAAAGTAAAATTGATTCTTTGCTTAAAAATCTAATCATTATTTTGAACAATAAATGGCAAACTGCGAATAAAAAGAAAAAAAAAAATCTATAACCATCTTCAAAGTTGTGTTGTTTCACGGTTTAACCATGTCAATTTTTTTTTTTTTTTTTTGCTTAAATGTCCATGCTATTACAGCGGATGGAAAAGTCTAGAAATTTGATTCAGCTTGTGCTGAAGTCTTGAAGTGGATGTCTAGGGTTTTTCCTTCCACTGAACTTACCATTAATATTCTTGGATGCAGCATTCTATGAGCAGCCATCAAGTATTTTTTAATCTCTCATCTCATGCATGACAAAAAATTTTTTATTCTTTTTTTTAGCTGCAAGTAATAATCAAAATGAACAGAAATAAACGCTTGAAATGTATCACTCTGTGTAATGAATATGAGTTTCACTCTTTGAACTGAATTATCAGCTTAGGAACATTGATAATTTTTTTTTTTAGTATTTTTTTTGATGCGCCTGTATGTGTTAAAATTCCAGGAACACTAAGAATAATCTGCTGCCAATCTGACCATCACTCTGCAAGGCAACCAGACCCACCCAACTGTTTGCCTAAAACAACAACAAAACGCAACAATAACAGGAAAATAAAAAAAACTATATGCAGCGAGAAGTCAAACTGTTTGATCCGGATCTGATGAATGATGCACCAAGACCTGCCTCTCCTCCCCAGCTTCTGACCCCCTCCTCCGCCCCCCTGATTCCCCACTAAGCTCGACCCACGCAATAGAGTCCTGCTCATCACCTCCGGGGCCCGCAAACCCAGCGCACTGATGTCAAGAGCTTCACACTGTGATTACTGGCCGCTTCCTCTCGTCCCGGATCTGGGTGTCACCGCTGCAGTTTGAGAATGCAACAAGTGCTCCAGCAGCATCTAGGAGGTCGCTGAGCTGAGGATCCAATGTGCGGTTTTTAAAAATAGAAGAAGAAGAAACAAACAAACAAAAACTCGTTGTCGGGCAATGGAGCGCGCAATGAAGGGAATGCAGGACGGGGATGCTAGGTGGGGAGGAAGTGAATGTTTACGAGGAATGTGGGGGTTTGAGAACATTTTGTGTGTGTGGATATTTGTATACTGTAGAAGAATTAATAATAAAAATATAAAAATTAAAAAAAATGGAAGCAACTGAGATGGTTCAGTCTTGTTTGTTTTATGCTTTTGTTTGAACTGGTGAAAAAGTGTTTAATGCAAATCAAACAGCTGCTGAAATTACTATGAAAGAGCACAGATATCAAGTTTTACATGTTCCCTTTCTCCCAGTTTCCTTTAGCCTCAGAGGTCATGTGGAGGTAGATGTAATTTCTGCTCCTGTTCTGACCAGCATCGTTACTCTGACGCACGCAGGTGCCACTACCCCCACTTAATCCAAACAACTGTGTCACCAGAACCTTTGGCAAGGGATGCATTCAGTAGTTGAGTAAAATATTTTGGCAGTGAATGGAACCAGCTGAAAGTCACGCTTTGGAAATAGTCTGTGTTTTATTTCTGAGAGGTGATGACACGATGCGGCTATCATCTGAGAATGTGTAGTTATGCTAGTCAAATACTGACTTTAATCATTTTCTGCCCATTTAGGAGTACAAAGAAAACCAAGGTCAAAAACATATTTTTAAATTTATGCTCACAAACAACACTGGAAGTTGCCCCACTGTACTGGATTCCAGCTCGAGTTGTGTGTCCTAGCTGCAGCCTGAACGTTGTTGTATCTTCATTCCTCAAGCTTTATTGTTATTCTCCATAAAGCTAAGTGTCCAGTTATTTCATACCGTTATGTTTTTGCTCTTCTAAAGCAGGAACCTCAGGGGAAAGTGAAATTGCTCCCTCCATTATTCTGTGTTGTCAGTTAGGCAGACACAAATCCAGTCGACACATCGCCCTAAAATATGTCATTAGGGAAACGCAACAGGCAGGAGCGATCTGACTTTTTCAAGACTTGCACATCTTCACTCATATATTCTATGTATTTCTATTTCATAGAGGGGTGGCTATAAAAGCTCTCTCTGTATGAAAAAGGGTCTCAATGTTTCAGCTGAGAAAAACAGTGTAATTTAATTGTATCATAGTTTCTTTTTTTTAGTACTTCGAAAAATATGTTTCCAAAAAAAAAAAAAAAAAAAGTAAAATTTGAACTTTTTTACTAGCTCTCTGAAGTGTTTTCTCATAAAACCCCCATCCACATTTTTCTGATTGACATCCAGCTGGGTTGCCTGTTTGTTTCACGACAGAAAACAGCCGAAAGACCACCCTTCCGAAACCCGCATCCTCCACCAGCCGAGCCCTAGTGGGAGGATAGAATATCCTTCTGACATCCCATTTGTCTTTGCGAGGGAGGGTTAAGCCGTGAAACGCAGAAGAAAAGCATGCATGATTGCTTTATCAATACCAAGTGAACGTGATGAAACTTTTGTTGATGGTTCATCAATTTGGTCGCACCAGGAGAGGAGCGGAAACGTCTGCTGGTGATGAATGTTGCCGGGGAGAGCCGTGTGCACGGCACGGCACCGCACAGCACCCAAACCCACTGCTGTGCCGCTCCCAGCTGGAGGCGCAGTTACAGCGACGGCCACATGGTGTCAGCAGAGCATCGCAGAAGGAACCTCGTCGGCCACTCCCTGGGAGAAAATGAGGATCTGCTGGGCGTTGGTACGTGATGCGAAGGGAAAAGCGGCATCGGACCTGGTTTGTGTGTGCCGCCAAGCGTCCACAAGAACATACAGCAGGTCCGGTGCTGAAAAGTTGTGTTTTGTGCAAGACAGTTTAAGGTTTCTTAGCCCGAAATGGCATCGTTCTCCACAGTCCAGGTTTAAAACGAGACATCATCCGATCAAATGTGATTGGCTCCCCAACTTTAATTCAGGAAGTCAAGAAAAGAATTACATTTTTATTGATTAGTTCAGCAGTTTGTTACGGTTCAAAAATATTTCAATCAATAGGTGCCGGATACTAAAAGAATAACTTCTGAATGTGACTGAGCGAAAGGGACTGTCTCGAATACTGGGGCTATTGATCAGTACCTCTCATGCATAAAATCACCCACTCAAACAGCTTTTGAATTCATAGTATTTGTTTACGTCTGAAATCAGTTCTACTGTTTGCGAGTTGCCTTTGTTCTAGACAGAACAAGAAAGGAGCAGTCTTTCAATGCAGCCATGCAAACAAAGGAGTGAAAGCTGATGACGCCGGCTCATTTCTGAAGGACACAAACTCTTAGGTTTCAACCGAGAACATTCCCCTCTTTACTACAAAACGGTTTAATGAGAAAGTTACTGGCAGTGCTGTCCAACACTGTACTATCTGTTCATCCATTTTCCATACCTGATTAATCTTTGCGGAGGGAGGCATGGCGCCCATCTCCAGGACTCAACGGGTGTCCGGTGGGCTTCACCCCGGGCGGTGATGGGAGCGGAGCTGCTAATTGGAGAGTCCCTACCTTCTGTTTTAGAGTCTCTGCAGGAACGGGACTCAGAGCGTCATCAAAGACCCCTCCCTGCTTCGCCATCATTTTCTTTGAACTGATGCCATCAGGAGGATGAAGGTGAGGCAACACCACAAACAGAACCACCAGACTGCAACACGACTTTAGGACCAAGGTTCGGTAAGATATCGTTCAGATTATGTGTTATAAGTTAGTGCACCGATCTTGTACTGTTCAAAAAAACCAATATGACATCATCCTCTGTGATGGAGTGGCGACCTGTCCAGGGTGTACCCCACCTCTCACCCAAAATGTTCGCTGGAGATAGGCACCAGCACCTATAGCACACCCCACTAGAGACAAGAGTGTAAAAAAAATGGATGGATGGACATATGACATCCCAATTAAACATCTTGTCTTTATTAAGACCAAGACCTGATCCCCATAGCTCCTGTCAGCTGTTGCCTCTTCGTCACCCTCCTCCGTCAGCATTAGAGAATATAAATGATACGATCTGTGGTGATTGATTGCCAGATTGAGGATTGTCAGACTGTTTTGGAACATGAAGCTTTGGTGAGCAAGCCAAAGCCCAAGCATTTTGTTGTTTTTTTTGCACGCGCTAAAAGTTGAAATCCCGCCTTTATGCATCATGACATTGTTAGTTACAGTTCACATTGTGACACTGCAATGCCAAAAACCCACAAGCGCTCGCACTGCAGCACCTCATTTCACATGGATCTGATTGTAGAAAAGTACATTTAAAGCTGCTGCATTCAGCAGCACGGTGTCCCTTATTCTTCCCCCTTACTTTCTTGTTTATGCTTCCTTTCTATCCTCACAGGAGCTTTGCAGGTTGGGGACGCGTTGCTGATATTTATGGCCCCCTGAACAGCACTGCAGTGTGGTAATTGGCCCCACAATGACGCTAATGCTCAGACAGAGGAGCTGCGTGAGGGAGCAGAAAGTGATGCAATGCCATAAGATGGCAGATCCTTCCCTTAATGAGTGGTAGTTGGGAGAAAGAAAGAAAGAAAGAAAAAAAAAAGCTCAGTAAATGAGCAGACAGAAACAATATTTTAAAAAAAACACATGAATGTAAAGTGAATATAAAACAATAAGGTTGTTTTTTTTACCCAAACTGCTGCTGCAATCTCTCCCCATTCATTCTCCTCTCCTTTTTTCTTGATCCCCTATAATTCAAGCCCCTCTCCTCTCTCGTTTGGATCCCATTCCTTTGCAGCGTAATGGGTTTATTAGTGTGGTTAATGCACTGTGACCTAATGGGTGCTAGCCGTCTACCTTTTTCATCTATGGAAAAAAAAAAAAGGAATGTTTTTTCAAAGGCGAAGCAGAAGAGAAGTGAGGTGTACAGGGAAGCCACAAAAACAGCGAATGACAGTTTTAGAACCAAAATCATAACTGAACAGATGAGAAAAAGAAAATACAGAAAACCTGAGCAGAAAATTGACAGCCTTTGTAAAAATGCGAGGCAAGACATTTTCAGTCTTTGTAATTAATAGTATTGGAGAATGAAAGCTATACCTGAACAAAGAAAGAAAAAAAAAAAAGGATTTCAGCCAGATATGTTCTGGACAGATGGATGATTTTGCTGCAAAACTGTGCAGTCAGGATGGATGATGGAGAGCCCAGAGTGTTGCTTTGTCTGCAACAGCAGAGACAAAAATTAAATAAAATGAAACATAATTAGGAGGGTGCCAGCCTTAACTTTATGGAGAGCGAGGTAGTATCTGAGCCGTGCTGCTCATCAGGTCTCATGATCGATTTCGCCTGAAGTAGAGAGGAGAAAAGAAGTTTTCAAAATAAGCAGATAGTGAATCTTCTAAACAGATGAAAATTTGAAAAGGAGCTTTCTTTGACCTTGTTTTGGTTCGACGTCCAGCTCATCTGCAATTCTCTTCTAAGCAAAAACATAAAACAGCCTTCAAACTTTGCAAATACAGGCCACGTTTAATATTTATATGATAATTCCAACTTTATAGTATTGTGACTTTAAAAAAAAAGTTAGAGCTTTCCCCCCGGTATCTATTTGAACAGATGGTTTTTGTCTTCACTTTCAACTTCTTTATGCAAACAAAAAAAAGTATTAGTTTGCTTGTACTGTCAAGTAAATGCTAAATTAGGAAGATCAGTGATTAGTTTGTAAAGTGCAGGTATTTTATGAGGGAAATAGACACTTTAAGGCAGCAGAGCAGAATTCCAACCACTAGATGGCAGAAAAGTCCTTCCAAGATAGTCCATGGTACGGGTGGAATATGCATCAAGCAGTGTTAGAGAGATAAATACTCCATCTTTGCTGTATTGAGACCAGAGACAGTTTGGGGTCAAATTTGAGACAATGGTCTGCAAAAGTCATGATTCGGTAGATTTTAGATCAATCATTCGGTAGATCTTAGGTCTGGATTTTTGTTTTCTCCTTTAATATACACACCTTCATATAAAAACTGCATTTTGTGTTTACTTATATGGTCTTTGATTAGTATCTAGGGTTCTGAAACCTTTGTGACAAACAGGGAAAAAAAGAAAAAGAAAAAAAAAACAGAAAAGCAAATCAGGAAGCCTTCTGGAAACAAATGAGAAATTAGGAATTTTAGCAAAATCACTGCTTGCAGTGAGGATTGTCTGAAAAAGGCTGAGAACCAGAAGTGGAGCCCAAATATCGCTGCTCCTGACAAATTGACTATAGTGGATTTTAACCTTAACAGAATGTAAATACAGGCAAACTGAAATACTGTACGTCTCATACCCTTGCTGTTAAATATCACCAAAAAAAATAAAATAAATAAAAATAATAATAATAATGGCGGCCTTAGATAATGTAAAACTCGCCCTATCGTGAACCAGCGGGGTCAGACTGAGAGCAGCATCTGCGTCGTTCATTATGTAACAGCACAACTCGTTCTCGCTCCCTGAATGAAAGCAAACCGTCTGAGATCTCATCCTCAATTTCTCGCAACGATAGATCTGATTGAAACTGCCTCTAAAAATAATTTGACGACACTTGAGTGCCGCGTGCACCTTTTGATCAAGCGCCGCCACTTTTCATTTGTTCCCCTTAAAAAGCAGCGGAAACAGATCAAAGCCCGCCGTAATGGAGCCGAACGCGTCGCGAGGACGTTTGTTTGTTGGGAACTCGAGGTTCTCGCGTGCCGCCATTGATTGAGCAGATCTTAATCAGGCTTACAAAGATTGTCATTAGATTAAATTTGGTTCTCCGCACCTAAAAGATTTTTTTTTCTTTTACGTCGCAAGCCATAAAGTATGCTGATTTGTGCTCTCCGCAACTTCCTGGAGTACTTGTCGGGACAAAGGTGGGGCGGTTTTATTAAAGACACTTTTCAAGATCATGAATAAGTCGAATTAACTTTCTGTCCTCCCGCTCGAGCGGGTGAAAAATACTGTTTGGGCTCTCGGGAGTCGGATACTTATTACCTGAAAGCGTGCCCGCTAAAACAATTAGGTGTCGCAGGATGGGGGGGCAAACAGGTGAAGTCCAGCTTCATTTCACTTGATGGAAATCCTCCTACTCCTACTCCAAGGTAAGACAAGGCAATTTAAAGTGTATCCCAAAGGGTATAAAAATTTATGAAAAATCATAAGTCATTATTATTATTTAAAAAAGAAGAAGAATTAAAATTGATTAAATTGAAAAGAAGCTACAGTTAAATATGAATGGAGAGTTCTAATTTAAAACCTAAAAGAAAGCAGCAGCAACCTTCCCACGCTGTTCCAGTTCATTTAGATGTCACGTTATCTAATGGGTGTGATTGCTTGTACACGCGCCAGCAGGAAGTGTGTTGTCCAAGCTCACCCTTCAGGAGAGCCACGCGGCTCTCCGCTCACGTCACACGCACTAAAACTGTTGTTCATTATTTCGCTTCACAGCGGCGCGGAAAAAGCGGCAAGGGACGGTAAAAAAAAAAAAGGTTAAGATCTTAGGACCGCAAATGTGACAGAATAATTCATTTCTTCTAAAGGGCAGATTTCATCATATTTATGAGACGGGAAACCTGCAAATCTTGACAGTGCTGAAATAAATAATTCAGTCAGCCCTTTCATTGTTTTTCAAGACAGATAAATTACTTTAAACTGCACTTTACTGGCACAGCGACAGCTACAAAAAAAAAAAAAAAAAAAATGGACGACCATATGTGGAGTGACGACAAAACCGTCCACAGGAGTGATACTCGTATCAAAATTATTACACGTCAAGGTGGTCCTGGAATATTATTATTATTATTATTATTAAATTAGGTTTAATGGCAAGATGTACAAACTTTAACAGCGGTTTCTAACAAACAAATTCAAACTAGAACAATTCAAAAACTTCTCAACTAGATGTAAAAATAATATTTGAAATCTACCACCCACCCCCACAAAACCCCCATTCACGTTGAAGAAAACAAACCTTGGCTTGACAAAAGGCAGAGCAAAAGCTAATAGCTGTTAGCTAGTAACAGCTCTAGCCGAGCCAGCAGCCACATCTGCGAGGCGTTGATTGTATTACTAAAGCAGGACGTTTATTTAGTGTCATTTTTTACATTTTGTCTGATGTCTGTGCATCACAAATTTTATTTATTTCTTTTAAAAACTGCTGGTTTATACCCACGATAACCGTCTGCAGCATTGAGCAGTTTTTTCCCTCAGTGTCTGAGCCAAATGGATGATCGATCACATATCAGTATTTTGTCTTCCCTTCCAAGAACTGTGCGTAACAATAACTTGTAATGACTGTAAGGGTCAAATAAAATGGTTTTTTGAGAAAAGTGTAGACAAATTGTAGTGGTGTAACCTAGGATGTGTTCAAAACGGACTATTTTCCTTTTATTCGCTACCACCATGTCTTACACACTTCACTTTTGAAAGCTTTCTGTTGGCACAGGTTTCTTTGCACATAGCTGGAGTTCAGGCATGGAAGATGGCTAACAGAAACAATAACACAAACTCAACTGAAAAACAAGTTCAAAACAATTTCAAAACATCAGAATCAAGAAACTACCTAAGATCAGAGTAAGAAAGTGAAAACTACAGTGCTTTTCTTTTACTTTTAACAGTAACGTTTCACTAACGAGACCCTTTTTGTGCATTTTCAGCATCATTATTCCTATGTACATGAAATAATATTTTTACATTCAGTAGGAATGTCCCTTTTTAACGTTGCTTCTTATTTGCTTGGTTCTCTAATTTGAAATCCTTCTCATTGATTTAATTATTTTGTCCTTAACTCAAACCGACTGCTTGTGATTTAAAAAAAAGAAAAAGTGACAAATTTTAACACAAGCTGACATAAGTAAATGCACTCTGCATGATGCACGGACTCCAGGCTCATGGAGTTATGATTGCGGCCTCTTTGTCTGTCAGCTGAAATTATATTTCATGAGTCGCAAGCAGGATAAAAGCACTCGATCAAGTATCAAAAAGAGGCTTCCAACTGGCAGCGCGTCCACCGTAACAGGTGTCAAAGATATTTTCCGGTGCAATTATCTTGTTGTTACTGTCAACACGGCGTCAGAAGGCAACGATGAAGTCCAAACCGAGTCGGAGCTGAGTCGTGTCTCGGCCTAAGAGATCTGACAGCAACGATTAGATTAACATGGAAGGTTCCACTCAAGACGGAGAGCTCGGAGTGGATCTGAAAACCGCTGGGAGAGTTTCGATGAACTCCTCAGAGGAGTTTCCGTCTTCAGTTTGCTTAGTTCTTATTGTGAGAGTTTTACCTGTTTTTTTTTTTTTTTTTTTTTTTTTTCAGGCTGACCTCAGATTAGACGTGGATTAAAGGTGCGATTCTGTTTGACCCACTTAGATTAAAGTGAGTGAGTTTTGAACAGAACTTAGCTTTCTGCATCGTGTGCCAAACATTTTGAAGCGACTCTGTGCTTCTTCAGCTCGTCATTTGGGAAATTTTTTTGGAATAACCAATAAAACGTTCTAAATTGTGCCAAACGATGGGGTGGGGGGTTGGTTGTTAATTGTGTCTTTTTGTTTAAGCGTAATGGGCTGCACTGTGCTGCTGTTGCTCTAATCTAATTCAATTCATTCAGTCGTCCTTTATTGCAGTGAGAAAAGTTGCCTCTGATTTGGCAGTTCTGAACGGATAATAAACATTAAAGTCTGAATTGATTAAATGACACTAATATGGGAAGCACATGCATTTTCCTGTTGCACTTCACCTAAACTGATTATGTTTATGATAGGTTTGAATGAAAAACAATGTTTATGTTGCATGTTAGTGATTTGTGAAACACATATTTTATGACTGCTGGCATTTTCTTGTGAGGCTGGTTTGGAAAGAGCCTCCAGTACAATATGTTAGAACGACTCTGTTGTCATTTCTTTCTTTCTCAAAATAGGTTACAGTTTAACAGAAAAATAATAAATCGCAAGCATATTTTTTCTGGTACTTGATATCCACAATTACCCTTAAAATCCACAGTCTTTGAATGTTACATCTGTGATTATTATTTTTTTTATTAATTTGTAACTTATCTAAATGGACGTACAAACCTAATTTAAAATTTTATTGATGCCTCCACCAGCTGGTTGCTTACATATGCCAGAGTCTTTTTCTGCTCTATAAAAAGGATGTCTGTAAAGGCATCGACTCTATTAAATCACGCCTTTGGCATCAAAGTTGCCTCTCAAACTTAATTCAGTCAGAGTAATGTACCTGGTAGTGCGTAATTAAATAATTTTAATAAAAACTGTGCAGATCTTTAAGAAACAAAGTTAACGAAAAAATAATGAAGGTACTCTGGTACTTTTATTATCAGAAAAGTTTTACAAATGTAATAATCCAGTATTATATTTCTTGGGGGGATGGGGGGGGGAGACAAATATCTGTGTAAATACATATATTTCTGAAATTTAGATTGTGTCAGTCTTCTCCTTTCTTTCTTCTTAAAGTTGTAATGAATGTGGCAGTAATTTTATATTTTTATGTTTTTTTTTTACTTCAAGATATAAATGCTATAAATAAGAATCAATCAAGCAAGATGTGAAAATTCACAATGTTTTTCACAATGCTCTCACAGAGGAATCACTCTCTGGTTTAACTTTTCTGGTTCCTAACTGGAAATTGAAGCCATCAAATCCCAACACGCAATGAGAAGACGGAGACAATCGATCAATGCGAAGCAACAAAGGCGTAACACAAAGCTTTGTGCAAAGATGAAAAAAACACAAAAAAACACTAGAAATGATCAACTTTAATAAAACAAACATCAACAGGAACTGATGTTGGTGTTTGATGTTGCTCAGATGTGCTTACCTTTTTTTTTACATTGTGCTTAGATGTGATTGCGAGATGAAATAGGGTGAATGTAAACGAGTATAAACTGAAAAATAAATGTGGTACCTGGAATAAAGCCTTGGGTTGCACTGTGGTTTAACCGGTTGCATTTAGGTTTAACAAAACCAGAAATGAAGGTTTGTTTTGATCCTTAAGTCGTTCAAAAAGCTTTAGCAGTGCTGTTTTTGTAACGCGATTGGATCTAAAAACAGGACCGGTAGTTTTCAGGGATGAAGAAATGACTCTTTGTACGCTACTACAAAGAATAAAAAACAAAATAAGTAAAAAAAAAAACTAACTAAATAAAATATGAGTAACCTTTTCCAGAAAGTCACTCTAAGTTAGTTTTAAAAAAAAGGAGACCTAAAACTTAAGAACTTGACAGAACTTTAAATCTTTGACAGTCCTGCAGCGGTGTGGATCATTTTCTGAGCCCAGCTGACACTTAAAGTCGTTCCTGACACATAAAGTGAGTCCTAAAGTTTCATTTAATTTACTGAAGTTGATGAAACACGGTGAAATACGACAAAAGATGGGGAAAAAAAGAGAACAAAAAGGGAAAATTTAGTCAGATAAGATCAAATCCCTAAACGTGTCAAATAAAAATTAATTTACAATTTTAAAATTCCTTAAAGGCTTTGCTTTATGGCAGCTGCAGCATTGTTAAAACTTTTTTTTTTTTTAGTTTTATTCTTTTTTAAATCAGACTTTTGGAGCAGTTGTCTGACCCCGGTGAGCCACTGAGAGGGTCTGTGAATTTCTGTGACAGCGGGGGATCGGAGCGGGAGGGAGGGGGGAAGGCATGGAAAAATGGAATCTGAAAGGAGAGCAGTGTGAGACTGAAACGCAGGGGATGAAAGAATCTCAGCAACAAATAAGAAAAAAAAAAAAAGAAAAAAAAAGAAAAGAAAAACAAGTGAATCAGCAGGGGGGCCCAAGGTCACCTGAATATGACGGTGCCTGCCTGACAACAACACAAAGAAAAAAGAGGAGACATTTTAAACAGTTCGCGCGGGATTTCAGGTGATAAGATGATCTGAAATTACTGGACGTGATTAGACGCGTTGTCGTTCGTAACGTCTCGCTCGCCTGCTCCTCCTCGCCGCGATCTGATTTTACGTTTTTTATAACCTCCTCGAAAATCCAATCACTCCTATACGTGTCAAACCTCGGGCTTGATCTCTCAAACAAAGGCGGGTGAATTTGATTTGAGAGAATTCAGGAGCTTTTGCGCCGATGAATAAAACATTCCCTCTCCTTGATGTTACCCGGACTTATCAAGTCACACATTCCCCCTTTGAGCTCGGCGGTGACACCGCAGCACAGGAGCCCGTGTGCGGGATGAAACAGAAAGAGATGAAGTTTCTGCTGTATATCTTCAGCCTTCGTCGTCGAAGGCGAGGTAACTGCACCAACGTGGAGATATATATACAGGTAGGCGCGGCGCGCGGACGCGGCGGTGGAGATTGACTTTGGATCAGGCCTTTGATGAATGATGCATTGCACACAGGAGCAGGGAAAGTCAGGAAAGAAGAAGAAGAAGAAGAGCGAAAAAAAGACAAAAAGTTGATCTTTGATGCAATCTGC
>NW_006799980.1:2390890-2411700 GCF_000485575.1 Poecilia formosa | reverse complement strand
TTACTCCATAATCCAGTTTTTCTAGCAGGATTACCGTGATAAAGTGATGCTAGTTTGACATTTAAGTGTGTAGTGTGTAATTTAAGTCGCCAGTCAGAGGTTTAATTAATAGGTTTGGATGCACAAATGAAAAGACACTTCATTTTAGATGATCTGGAGAAGAAGCCAGTGAGTCTCGGTGGTCAGATTTTTGAACAAAAATTTACAGAACAGCCCTTTACTACCTGGACGGGCAAAGAAGTGGGAGATAATTATCCTCGTCGATGTTCCCACTGCAGCAGAGGGAAAAGCAACATTTTTTCCTCCCTATAGGTTCACAGCACATTTTGTATGTAAAAACTCCAAGACTCAACTTTTCGGAGCTCTCAGTCTGTCATGTTTATTTTTAAAATAATATATAAATATATATATAGTAAGGTTCACTGTGAATTCACAACAGGTACTTTAACAGTAGACCCCCTGCATACACATGCAAGGTGCAAAAAGAAAGGAAGGGGGCAAAAGAAAGGAAGGACAGAGGGAAGGTGCATCAGTGTAAGAAAGGACTTGACAGAACTTTAATTCTTTGACAGTCTTTGTATGAACAAAGGAAGAAAAGAAGAAAGGAAAAGAAAAAAAGAAAGAAATCAGGGAAGAAAAAGAAAACAGGAAGAGAATGGCAGAACAAAGGGCATAAGGAACAAAATAAAGGGAAGGAAACAATGAAAAAAAAGAAAAACAAGAAAAGGATAAGTGAAAAGGAAGAAAAGAAAAGGAAGGAAGCTTAAAACAAAGGTAGGAAACAAAGTGTGAGGACACAAGGAAAGCAGGGAAGAAAGGAGAAAGGACACAAGAGAGGGATTCAGGAGGGCATAAGGAAGGAAGGACACATCAAAGTAATGCAAGAGGTGGGAAACAAAAAAGGAAAGGTGGTAGACAGTAAGGGCAAAAGATGGAAGGACATGAAGGCAGAATGAAGAAAGAAACGAGTCAAGAAAGGGTGAAAGAAGGATACATGGACAAAAGGCAGAAAAGGAAACAATCACACTACATTTAAGACTAATCCTGAAAAATACCAAAGTCAAATTCCAGCCTCCGCTGTTCTGTTCCACAAAAACAAAGCCACATAAATGAATGAGAACCGTCAACAGCAGCAGATGTTCAAACAACTTCTGTCTCTGAACACGACGTGTGGCGCGAAGCGGCCGACCTGTGGAGCGGACGTAGCTGGAGGTGACCCGGCTCGCTCTCTGACCCGCTCACACACAGTCCTGTGAGTTCCTGTCTGCTGGTCCGACCCGTGACTGATAGGTTCTATGCAACTTTGTCTGATACTCCTGATCCATATACTCCTGATCCATCCCTCAGGACGGCAAAACCTCCCTTTATCTCATACTGCTCTCCTCCTAAAGTCATCAAACACACACACACCTACATGCCAACACACACACAGCTGAACAGATCACAAATCTTCACGTAATGAACTGTCACATACACACTGCAGACTGGGATGAAGGATGAACTTTTGTCTGGAGGTCCTTGCTGTGCTGCTTTCATCTATGGCAGCGGTTCTCAATCTGCGGTTGGGGGGCCCTAGTGGTACCCGGGCTCTTTCTTCTCATTCTCAAAAGAAATGTTCTCATCTAAAATTAAGTTAGTGAAGAAAAACAAAATATTCATTGTGAGCCAAATGGACTAAACAGTGGAGATGGACAAAAATAGGAACAGGGCGTGTAATTTTGGATTTCCCCACCGCCAATCTATTGACTAATATTTATATTTATAGTTTTGTTACAGTCATGTGAAACCATAAGAACATTGCTTTCGATTTTGGCTTGTTTACGCGACACAATTTGGAGCGAATAAACGACTCTGCCGCTTAAACCGACCGTGAAACGGTACGATCGGAAATGTCTGACCTTGATGAAGTGTTGCAATACCTGCAAAGACAAAAAAAATAAAAACTAAACATGACAGAATGCAAAAGGTCAGACTTGTTTACTTTGCTAAAAATTTGTTCATCTTGCTTTTTCGTTTTTTTTTTTTTATTTATTTTTTTTTAAAACAAAACAGTAAGAAAACAAGAATTCTCACTTCAAACGATGCCCATCAACTCTATGGAAAACCCTGACAAAGCAGCACCAAGCAAGTGGGAAAATTTCACAGAAACTGAATTTTTAAAACCTCCATGATGAGCATGAAGAACATCCTCATGGAGAAGGGAGGCAACATCTTCTAGAAACGACAATCTCTGCTTCTTGCAGCTGTAGCAAACTTTAATCAGGCGCCTGGAAGCTGAAAACTGAAGGACAACAATGTTTTGAAATTTAAAAGAGGGCTTGAGCTCAGTGATCAATTTGTATGTATTTATTTAATTTTACTTTTTTTTTTCCATCTCTAAGCCCTTCTATCCTTTCAAGAAACCTACAGTGGAAGGATTAGGTTGTTGTTGTTTTTTTAGGTTTGGGCAGGTCACGATTTCTGAGCTAATAAGCTATAAAAAAGTGTGCTTTTGATCTTCTAAACATGACTCAGAAATATTTATTTACTGTGGCTAAGTACAGTGGATGATACCTGTGCAGGAGAGAGTCTACCTTGGGGAAACGAGCGCCGGGGCAGAGGTGTCGGAGTCAGTAGATGGCAGACTTACTCTGTTCCGACTGTCAGGTCTGCACAACCGGCTCCACCCTCGCATCATTAATGCAGCCGGCGCACACTGTCTGCCACATCCGCACCACCTGTCTCTGTATGTTAGAAAGAGCATGTAAATTGGAAAAAAGCTGCAGAAAAGAGCTTTTTTTTTTTTTTTTAAAGCTCACATTTTCTTGACATAAATTTAAGGGGAGATAAGCAAGAAAACAGAATTCAGGGAATCAGAGATGGATTCATCTCTTACACTGTCTGATTGGCAAACAAAATCTCACTGGAAACGTTGAATCTTAATTCCGTCCATTCGATTCCATTATTTAAAGTCTAGTAGATGTTAGAAAACATGATAGCGTCTATAAAACTGTGACTTTCTTGTGTTTTGATCATGTTTTTTTTTTTTTTTTATTAAATAAAGCACAGTTGTCTGCCCACAGATGTAAACGACAGCCGATTAAGTGGCTTTTTCTTCCTGTTGAAGATTATATTAGGTTAAGAAAAAGTAGAAGCTTGGCTCAGAAGAAAATCTTCCGAGACATTGCACCGTTTTATAGCACAATCGAGTAACTACACTACCTTCAGTTCTAAAAATGCTGTGTACATCAAATATGACTTAAATGAAATTTGACTTTGCAGCATGACACCTTGGAATTGGGCCTCTGTCTCTTTAAGAAGCTCCTGCTCTTTCTGACACTCTGCTCTTCTCACCAGCTGTTGGCTAATTGCTGCTGCCAGTCTGGAGGAGCTGAGTGAGGAAGGCACAGAGCGCTTTGCAGGGGCCCCGAGTGGTTGCCACGGGAGACTCAAGGATTACTCAAACACGCATGGAAGAATCAAAGCAACACTCCAGGTAATAACATGATATGATGTAGACCTAAAGAAAAATCCATCCCTCTTTATTAAATGAAATAACCATCTGAACACTGACTTTAAATATATATATATATATATATATTATTAGTTAATTATCTTTGTTTGATATAAAGATGTGTTTGATGAAACTTTCAAGTGTAATAAAACAGTAGACAACAAAGAAATCCACAAGGGGACGAAAGCTTTTTCTGGTTCTGCGGATCGCTTTAATTTGTTTGCACGGAGGCCCAGGGAACTCCAGGTCCAGTTAGGGCCATTTAGCACAGTACGAATCCGCTTTCCCCGACCGCCAGTTTGCAATAAATAATATGTTTGAGGCCTAACAGTTACTTGAAAAACAGCAATTGTCATTAGCATTCACTTATCTGGCCCACGGTTCTTTACTGTTGGACACGTTCGCACATTTTTTGGTTATTCTTCTCAAATCACACACCTGCTGGATACGATCAATGCTCACACATCAGAACTCTTTATTGTAGGCTGTGGAGGGAAAAAAAAAAAAGATGAAAAAAAAAGAAAGTTCTCCTGGCCAGTCGTCATGTTTAGCATTTCCTTCGACTGGGGCTGTAATTGAGTGCAGACTGCAGCTCGAAGCCTGCGTGGAAAATGCGGAGAAGAGTTCCACTTTTCATGAACTCACGAAGCCAGTCGAGGAATTGGAGTTAGCGGCGTGGACCTGGTGGAACGCTGCCAGTCGCTAAAGCGTGACAGCAACACTACTAGCGGGGTTCGTGGTTTGATTCCCTCTGTGGACGAGCGTGATAGAAGTGTACACGCACACACGGCGGCGAGGGGCAATAAAACTGATAAAACTCTGCTTATGCGGGTACGACTTCGGTGTCCATGTCTCTCGGCTTTTCATAGCAGCTGCAAATGAGCGTAGGGATGAAACAGTCTTTGCTCACAGTCAAGGTAGAACATAAGACTCATTAGTCCTGTCAAAAATACAGCCGCTACACGGTCCATTCGTGTTCCCTTCAGTAAAAAAAAAAAGCAGCAATAGGTGGTGGAAATTAAAGCAGAGATGAGCTTGAGCAGTTGGTTTCTGAAAAACCCCCCAAAAAACTGACGTGTTTAAGGAAGAAAAGGAAAAACTTGTGACTGTGATTCTGAGCGCTGAAGTTAAGACGGGAAGGTGTGAATGAATAATGAGGCATAAGATGAAGAGGGGGTCTTTTGAGAGAGCCAGACATTAATGAAAACCATTGTAATTGTCAAATTACCTTTTGTCAGACTTAAGAGCCCATTTCAAAAATTTTAAGCTGAAAAGGCATGAGCCACGGAGAGTGAAAAGCTGCAAAGAATGGGCCTCTGATCAAAGTGTCTGCAAATTACGGGAGGAAATGGTAATGGAACAAAGGTTAAGACGCAGCTCTGCCTCTCAGGTTATTGCTACGCAGCGGTTTGCTCACCTGTTTGACCGTTTGCCTCTGCAAGGATTTTGACCGTGATTATGCACATGATTAAGACCTGTCTACAAGAGAGGCAGCGGGAAAGACTGTATTTCCCAGGTTTTGGTATCTGCTGATGTCCTGATTTGTGAATTTTAAATTCCTTATAAACTCCAAATTGTATTTTTTTCATATATATAATTATTTGAGTCATCAAAAATTTTACATAGAAAGTATTACTTTACGAGACGTAGTTTCTTATGGGATTACGGGACTAATGAGCTCGTAGGTCAAGCAAATGTGTTTTCCTACCTCTGAATTGTCTTTCTTTTAACACAAAAATGTTAAAAACCATTTGCGTAGGCAATGTATTTTTTCAGCATTTTATTTATTCAGACATTAAAGTGATGGCGGGAAGTAGCGATTTACGATTCTTTTGAACGGTTCTTTACCCGAACGACAGGACTTGAGTTAGTCAGAGCTATTTTTATTTATTTTTTTTTTACGACTTTTCTTGCATATAATTCTGTGCACGCACTGCTGCAGCTATTAATATTTTTTATTTAATCAGAGAATAAACCCAATACAATAAAGCGGTGGATAATTGTTATAATTAATGGTGCAGAAGAGTTTTGTTGGCGCCAAAACAACTCAAATCCACCTTTTCCCTCTATTCGTTACATTTTGCTTTCAATTTGTTTCTATTTGACAAATTAACCCCAATATGTTATTGATGCTCACAACTCTTGTACAAGATGTGATGACGTTATTGAATCAAAGCTGTTAGTCCAAGGAAAATAAAAAATTAGAATATCTTAGTCAATTAGCTTCTTTGACCATCTTTCTCCACCTATGTTGCTTTTCTCCAAACCTTCCTGCCTCAATAGTTTGTAGACATGCTAACTAGTCCTTCAGCAGGTAATAGTAAACACATATGATAAATCTCAGGACAGGTCCTGACAGTTTTTTGAACTGTTACCCAGTTGGAAAGAGGACCGGGTCACATAATATTAATATTTGTCTTAGTTTTTCTGCTAATAACGTGATCGTAGTCGCTACGTTTACATATGACCCCTGTAAGGCCATTGACTGGCCATATCTATTGAAAAATTATTTATTTCTTATTGGTTGTGACTGTGTTGAGATCAGAGAATTGTGTCAAACCCATTTGTTACCCTTAATAATTCGCAATGAGTTATAGTTAGCCCTCTTTTTGGTGCCGGTGACTCGTTAAATGACTCAGAACGTGAGTGTGTGTGGACACGCTGCTCGCTTCTCCTTCATCGGATCAAAGGAGTGACGGCAAATGTGCTGTTTCCTGATGCAAGCGTAAGCCCTAAATAAAATGCACACTGTTTTATTTGTGCACGAACATCCATTCATGAGATTCATTGTATGTGGTTTAGAGCATGGGTTCCAAAAAAAAAAAGGAAAGCACTTAGCTCAGCATCTATTCATGTGGCTTACAGTCTGTGTGTGTATCCATTTATGAGTTCGGCTATTATGTTTTCCTGCGTCTGTTTATTGTTTGGAGCTTGTTACCCCGCGCGCGCCATGTTACCGCACCAGCTCTCCATTATTCCCATAAAGCCGGCCCTTAAATCATTCAGGAAGCCTATTCAATTTCAAAATTGAGCCCCCTTTGAGGTAATTTAGCAGCCGCTGTATCGACCTACCAGGGATTTCTACATCCAGCCGCTTCCTGCGCGTCACGTGTCTCTAATCGGATCGGAGGCATAACGCTGCTGAGCCGAATATTCAAAACGCATAAGAACGATCATTAGGATCTTCGATGAAATGGCGAGGAGCGATAAAAAGAAAAGATAGCTTACAGATGGATCCAGTTTAGTGTGTTTATCGTAGTGACATGTTAAATGTTTGGGCTTTTGCTGTGGTTTAAACCGCATCTGACCTTTTTTTTTCTGTACATCTCTGACTTTGTGTGGAGATGGCCAGGAGGGGAAAACCCTGAACCGATGGCGGTTTGTTGTAAATGAGAAACAAAAGCCCCACAGCCTCCACACAGTCAGTGGGACAATTTAAATTTGACCCTCCGCATGCACAGTCGTACATGCAGAGGGAAAGTCATTCAGGCCGGTGGCGTTTTCTCACCTTTGTCTGTGCAGTGAAGTGTGAATTCTGACACCTCCAGGAGTTTTTTTTATTTTTTTCTTTTTTATGCACCAAGTGTAACGTACTGAAATATACTTGTCAGTTAACTCAGATCATTAAAGCCGGTTTCTTGGGTCAAAGGCGTTAGTATTGAGTTGCGGAGTCCCACCTCTGCTGTGCGGACATGGTTTTATGTAAAATGTTCATCCTGACAGTCTGTGGTGTTGTGTGCATCACTATCACAGTTTTTTTTTTTTTTTTTTTACAGAAGAAGTCCAGCATAATCTTTCATTTGATTAAAATTCTACTGGAAAAAAAAAAAAAAAAAAAAAAACTAACAAAAAGGTTGTGAGATTATCTTCAATCATGAAATTCAAAGAAGAAGAAGAAGAAAAAAGGGAATAATTTCTCACCTTTTCCACAGTTGTCAGCATTTCAGCGAAAGTCCAAAACGGATAAAAAGTGCAAAATTGTTAATGTGTGTGAATAGTCATTAAAATGTTGCTCATTAGCGCGTATAATTCCAGTGACAGCTGTTCTTACAAGTCTCTGCCGCAAATATTTGGTGGGTTGGAAGCTGAAATGTTTGGGAGCAGCTGCTGTAGGTCTATCTAATATTCTTTTGACTGAGGGGGAAAAAATATCTTTGAGGAAAAATCTTTTCATGGAGAAACATCTGAGGGTTTTTCTGCAAAGCAGGATTAGTCTGGTTCGGTTTTGTGATTTTCAGCTTCACAAAGGTGGTTTGCGTCTTACCTGGCCCAATCACCATGGCAACTAATGCAGGATACCAGAGCTTGTGGAAAAACCCTGCCTCTAAGCTATGCATCAATGTCTTAGTTTAGAGGCACAAGCACTTGCTTTCCCTTTCTTGTTTTTTTTTTTGTTGAAACATCTAATTTACAAAGAAAATCATCTTAATGAGAGCACAGCCGAAGTTTATGTTTCCTCTCAAGGTAATTATCTGTCCCACCGGAATCTCCGCTGATCAGAGAGTTTATCTGCTCTTTTTCTTTCACATCCCCACAGTAGTCACACCGGACGTGCTACGCTATCGATCACAAAAACACCCGCCCATGACGATTTCTGAGAGGACAAGAAAGGAGAGAGCACAGGTGGAACCGAGGTGCAGAGGCCGTATAATGACAGCAGACAGGTTGAAGCAAATTACACTAAACGGGACGCGAGTGATGTATAATCCCCGCGTACTTTTTCGAAAAAGCACTTGTCAAGAGGTAAGGCCTTGAAAAATCTTTTATCGTCCATACCAAAACGCAGAGATTAGTCACTGTGCCGGCGTGACAAAAAAGGTCTTAGGTGTATTAGATTTTGGATCATCAGTGTCATCAGTCGTCAGCGCGGCCGGCAGCGAAGACTAATGGCGGTTGGCAATCTGGGCCAATATGATGGAATCGGGTGGTTTTACCTGGTGACACCTGCTCTTTCCTTTGTTTCAGGTAAATTTTACCCAAAGTACAGCGTCTTGGAAAAAGTATTCATATCCCCCCCATAGTTTTTTTTGTTTTGTTTTTTTTGCTATTCTTCAAGGCACAACCACAAACCTGTATGTATTATATTTCATTAGAATGTTGATGCAAATGATGCAAAACTCATGTTGAGTTTTGCATCATTTGGAAGGAAAAATACATTTCAAGTTATTGATGAGTGAAAACATGAAGTGTGGCATCGGTAAAGTTAGTACTTTGTGGAAACACACTTCCCTGAAATTACGGCTGAATGTATTTCTCGTCCAGTTGGATGAAGAGCGTCTCTCAACGTCGGTTTTCAATTCCCACCGCCGGTTCTGAATCGCACTTTGATTGGACCATTCTGACACACGGATATGTTCCAGCGATTGTTGTTACGATGTCAAAAAATTCTGATCGCTGTCCCCCCACGTGGGGGGCCTTTTGCACACAAACATATATAAACTTGTTCATACACGCACGCATCTGCATCCAGGTTTATTTCTTGGCCCCGAGGTATTCATGGATTTTAATTCCTGCAAATATCGGGACCCACTGTATTACGTTTTGAAATTATGTTTGATTTTACTAACCGCATAACACAATATGCAAAACATACGATGCAATTAAAGTTGAATAGTTGTCCGTTACTCCTTTATTTGATCATCTTGTGTCATTATTTTTAATAAGCTTAAAATATACTCGTAGCTGTCTGAGTTCTCCGGGAACCCCCGTTGTGGGAATTGCTAATTTAAACCTCTTCCTTTTAACCCTTGCTGTATATTTAAAGTTGTTGTCCTACTGGAAGCTTTTCTACTGCTGGATTGCCCCGTATCTTGCTTCGTTCATCTTCCCATCACCTCTGACCAGCCTCTCTGCCCCCGCTGAATGAAATCGTCATACGATACAGCGACGTTCTATAGTATAAAACTGAATTCTTTTTAATCACATATCATAAAGCACATATGTTGTGTATTATTGCCTATTCAAACACATTGGCTCTGCACAGAACTGGTTCCAATAGGCAGACATTGTCTCACAGCCCGACAGCAAAAAGCGACTTGTGTGTGTTTTTGCAAATCAAGGAGCAACAGAAACTCCTCTGTGGCTGAAGTGTCTCAGCTAATGCCTATTAGCGCCAAATACAGCTGCTGTGTAACCGAGAACATCAGCATAGAAGGAACCAGAGGGAAACAAAGTGGGACAGAGATGCTGGAAAACAAATGGGCAAACAGAAATGAACGCAGCTAAGTGGAAGAACCAAAAAAGCGTGAAAAAGCGGGCTCCGTGGCAGATGGAGAGCAATAATACGATCTAGAACAATGCGAAGAAACAGATATACGGAGGGAGAATGGTGACAAAGAGGGACTGGAGCGGCAGTAAAAGAATAATGCTTCTTCGTGCAGAAGGAGAGCTGACAACGGGAACGTGTGAGGATAAACAAACACATAGAGGGACACGTTCAGGCTTGGCGCGATGCTGCTCCTAGGTGAAGCATTGCGTGACCCTGAAGATGTCAGCCACTGATCATGACTCTTCTTTTAATAGTTGCACAAGAAAACACGAAAACAAAGACATGTTGGTGTTGGGGAATGCAAAGAAAGAAACCTTTAGGTCCAACTCAGGAGCTATCAATCACTTCTCTGAGGAAGGGAATTCATCTTGGACTTAGTGTGTGACTTTCATCGGACACTTATCCTATGACCCGTTTGTTTTTGGCTATTCTGACCACTGTGCTGTGATTGGTTGGGTTGTGGTGCTTCGATTGTTCTATAAAACATCCAGGCATCATTGTTTTAGCTTCTATAGACCCTAGATCTGCAACCTGCTGCACTTCCTTAAAACAAATGGTTGGACTTTAGTCTCCAAAATGTCACCAGTGGTGGATTTCCTTTATCAGCCTTATCATATATAGACACATATTTATCAGCTACGCTCACAGGAAGTTAAGTTGAAAATGTTGTGAAGCTTTAGTGTGTGTAACTTTCCAAACTGCGTCCCGTATGTACGGCTGCCATTTGAAAAATGATCTATTTAAAGGCATTTTGCACGTTTTAATAATTATGATAATTTGGTCGGTTGTACCAACCCTGTAAATTCATAATTGAACATCTGCTGAACACCTGTTTTATGGCATTTTCAATTTAACTCAACTGATGACCTAAATATTCAAATTTCCTGTCTTTTTTTTTAACTTCCTTCTTTTAATATCATAGTCATGCTTAAGAATCTAAATTCTGCAATATCTGTTTTGTTTTTTCACTTGAAAAAAAAATGTAATCAAAAATTATTTCTTTTTTTTCACTTTGTAATTAAGATCGTATTTCCAGGGAGCGGAAGAAAAGGGGTTGAGCAGGGGCGGCCTCTGACGGTCAGAGGAAGCTGTTATTAAACGCCGAGACAAAATGTCAGTGGGAAATTTTGCCTTGTGTTTTTCCCTTCCCTCTGTCAGTTTTATTGCCTCTCATTCCAAATACACGGCCGCCGGGATCTAATTAAAGGAGCTGCAGAGAGCCTTCACGTTGAATCTGTAACTTTAAAGTAATTGTCGCACACGGAATAGGCTTCAGACGAGGGACCTTAACTCACAGCTATTTTCAGTTTAAAGAATAATTCCCTTCGCAGTTGCCACGCCTCAGGATGAAAACTCTTCACCTCGGATGTGAAAATAAATAATTATTTATCATCCAGTCTTTCTCTTGACCAGTGTGAAACTTTTTGTAAATGACTAAAATCTCTTGACATCACACCCGATGTACTTTTTTTTTAGTCTTAGATTTGAGTCGAAGCTGAGGACATCCAGGACATTTTGTCCTTGTCTAGTTTGGTTGCAAATCTTTACTTAATTTTCTGTTTTACGCCATTTTTAGCCTGAGTTTAATATTTCTCCTTTATCTCAGGAATAGTCTGTGGGCATTTTTGCTAATTTGGTTTATTTGCTCAGAGGTGTTTTTCTTTTTGTTTGTGACAGAAGAATTTTTTTTTAAACCTTAAACTAAATTCATGTTTATTGCAGAAGCATTACCCCATACTAAAAACATTAGAAAACCACAAACCTTTAAAACTGAGTAAACCTGCAAAGAAAGAAAGAAAGAGAAAAAAAAAATCAACATTCAGATATATCTTTCAGTTTATACAGTTGGATCGTTTCTCTGATCAAAAAGCAACACAAATGTCTCATGTAAAAAATATTCAACATGTGTCACATGTACAAAATCATTTTCAATTAGTCTTTGTGGTTTTGGTCGTTTTGTGTCTGACGTTTTCGGGGTGCGAAACGGAGCCGCCGAAAGTGTGCGAGCCAAGCACTAAATCAATCCAGGGGACAAAACCGTCTCCACGGTAACAGCAAGTTGCTAATCTTACAAGGCAACGCTAGCTTATAGAAATAGAAATCTCCAAAGTTCGCTGAATGTGCAAGAACGAGTGACGTCACGGGATCAGCAAGTTTCCATTCGTGTCGGGATTTTTCTGCACATCTTCACCATAGGTGCCAATAAAATAAATAAGGAGGGTGGTGCATCCCCAACACCCGAAAACTACTGTCAAAGGCCTAACACCAGGCAGATTACCTGGAATATAAAATCCTTGTAACCTTTGTCACACATCTTACTTCCCGTTATTGCTCTTGGTACAGAATCAGCGAGCTGCTTCAGTCTGTAAGTACGGACATTATATCCAGCTAATATGATCGATGTTTGTGCGCAGGACTTCAGAGCGGAGATGTGTTCTCCAGAGCTTTTAAAGCTTAGTATTCAGCGAGCCTCCCCATAGCGCCTAAAGTGTATTTTATCTTTCCAGTTTTGTATCCAGTTACTATTCCGCTTATTGTGTTAAAGGAATGCTTTTCAGAAGCCTCGCGCTGTTATATTTCTGATACAATAAAGAATTTCAGATTATGCTGATTTTTCCTCGGAATGGACTTTTCTCGAGAAAAGTGCGGCGACTTCGGCGAATGATTCTCACTTTAAAACAGAGAACCTGGCAAGACCGAGTCCAAATCTTGTTTAGTACAACTACTCAGCTGAGCAATATCACCCTTTTAACTGTACAGACTTTACGCAGCTCCAAACAGTACACTTTATATACCGCCGGATAACACTGAGCACTCTCGAGTTCATCTTTCCCAGTGACGTTTTCACACTCTCCTTTAGAAAAGCCTCATTTTTCCCAGCGATAAGTAGACAACTCCAACCCAACATATGGGCCAAACATTTGGAGCTGTAATGAGTTTAAGTCTCTTTTTCTGGCTTACGCTGCGCCGTCTCGTTGTTTGATAGCACTGTTAGCACTCACCCCTTCTTCGAGGCGCTGAGGGGCCACGGGGACTCGGCTTGTTTAGTGTGTTTACCAATTCCCACAACCGAGCTCAGACTCTCGGGGGCTTCTCCTGGAAATTACATTCCATAAGGTGCCACAGCCGAGTGTTTGCAGGGCAACCCTCCTGTTTGCCATGCTGAGGGATGTAAACAGAATTTCTATGCCGGGAAACAGGACTGTGGAGAAATAATTGTAAAGATTTTTTTTACTCAAAGAAGACTAGAACAGTTTTTTTTAATTCTTTTACTAAGTAAATTACTTAAACAGTGAAACTAACTTCAATCTTACCATTTTTTTGGGGGGTGTAGTGAGACAAGCATAATGGCTGCTGGTCATTTTGCCTGTTTTCCGTTTCATACTTCAGCAGTTTTGATGGTTATTTATCTTGATAACTCATCAAATATTATTAAATATGCTCCTCCCTAGATACTAGAAAGGGGCAAAATGGCAAATCATTAAAAAAAATACAAGTAGTTTAGAAGTATTAGAGGTGGCAATTTGGAATGACAATTATATAACTTCAACTAACATATATTATTTGTGAATAATCTATTGACACAATATAGTAGTTGTGTAATAATGTAGATAAGCCAAAGTTTTTATCATCTATATATACTCCTATTTTTCTCTCCATTCTTGCTATCAAATATCTGAAAAAATTGATCTTGTTGATCAACAATAGTAATAAAAAAGTAAAAAAAAAACTTGGAGAAAAGCTCAGAAGTCAATGCAGACTGAAACAAAAAAAAAAACCTAAAAGGCAAAAACAGAGTTAAAAACTCTGACAGTATAGTTTAATGTAAGTTTCATTCTGTCAACATGCAAATAAGTTTGAAGATTTAAAGCAGATTTTACTGTGTTTAGTAATTTGTTCCAGTGTCCGATGAAACCTGTAGCTATGTCTTCAAACTATGTCTTCACAAGATACTGACTACCAAAAACAACTCCACACAACCTCAACAGAATCTACTTTTACTTAAAGCTCTTTGTTAAATCATTATGCCATTTCTCGCTCTATAAATTTAAGCAGACATTTTAGATCACCAGAGCAGCTTTTTGTAACAATCATGCCGAAAACAAAATAATAAAAGAAAATCATAATATAATTGTAAAGTCAAACACAAAAGGTAATAAATTCATATCTTAAAAAGCACAACAGAAATTTTAAACATATTGTGTAAAAACATTTTAAAACAAATCAATTTATTCCAACAGACTCTTAGACTGAATGAATATCTGGGACAATGTTGAATTTTGCAATAATATGACCACAAATGATTGGCGTAGTGATGAAGTGAAATGTTTAAAATCACTTTTGTTCTTACAGATGTCCTAAAATGTCACTGATCAGAGTGGATAACATAATACCAAGATGAAAAAAGTAAAACGTTGAGCTAAAGTTACTAAACTCACCAAGAAGAATTGCAGGGCTGTGTTGTAATCACCAAAAAAAAAAAAAAAAAAACCTCACCCTTAAACTCTCATTTGATGCTTATTAGATGACTCAGATCTACTATAAACTAAAATGAACGTGTGAGTTGATACCTTTTGGGAGCGACTGCAGTTTTTCACCCATCCACAGATATTTAAAAAAAAAAAAAAAAAAAACTCCACCAGATTTCTTCACATTCAATGTGCAAAACGTTTACCTTCCCCATCTCCCTGCTCCAAAACCTACAATGACCTGCTGATTGAATGACTAACTGTGAGAGCCGTAGTTAAAGAGAGTTTCAAAGCCGGGAGAAGTGAAACTGATGGAGCACAAGCCCATTATCAGAGCCATTATTGTGCTTATTTATTTATTTATTTTTTGGTCAGGAGTGACACTAGAAATTGGAGTGGTGCAACCAGCCCATAAAGGACTTTCCACTGAAATGAATGAAGTAAACTTTGTATTTCAGATTAGCCTCAAAATGACCTAAAAACATGTATTAGTGAAATTCAGCTCCATTCACCAAGGTATATAACCCCCCAAGCCCCCAAAATTAGAAATCCACTGTAAAGCTGAAACTTAAAAACAGGATTTTGTGTGGGCTATTCTTGACAAATTAATTTTTTTTCAGGCTTGATATTCACCAAAAGAAAGGCAGCAGCATTCTTCAGTAATTTTCCCTCATTTGTTGTAAAGTAAAAATTTAATTTTATTACAGCGCAGTCAACTACCATAACCATAACTACTTTCAGTTGTCATGGAAATGTTGCACATTTCAACATTTCCATGACAACTAAACAGCTAAATAAATTTGAGGAATAGAAATCGTTGTATCTGACCTTGATATTGGCGCCTGTCTCTTTAAAAACTTCCTACACTTTTTTTGAGGATTTGCTTATTTTACATCTGGTTTAACATGCTTTCCCTTTTTTTTTTTAATTACAGCTCATCCATGAATACACCATGAAAGATAACCCGAAGAACTACAAAATGCAGTTTTCAAATGGTAATTTCAGTTATTGAAGGAAAAGAGATATCCAAATGAACCAGACTTTTTGTAAGAAAAGCAATTTTCCATTGTTGTTAAATACTTTACCAAAGTAGGTCCTATCAAACAACATGAGGTAGATGAAAAGATTTTTAAAAAAGAAACATATCCTGTGCAGATCCAAAGAAATGCACAAACAGAGTAAAAACAAAGTTATTGACATTTATGTGGCAAGAAAGTGATCCGAAACAAACAAACTAGTTCACATCTGACTGGCTTACAAAAAGGTTGTTAATATTCTGACTAACAGATCTGCAAAAGAGAGACAGAGAGCTAAAACTCCCATTATCCCAAACTCCTGCTGGCACCAAGGTTGGGAGAACTAGTTATTAGATTCAGGGAACAATAACTTATTCACATAGAGCCACGTTGGTTTGGGTTAGGGTTTCTACAATTAAATAATTTGAAAGCTCCTTTTTTTTTTATTTAGTCAGTTATCTGTGGCATTAAGATGTGTTTGCTGGTCTAACTTTTCCTTGGCACAATTTCCATGAGCACTAAGCCGTTCCTCTATGGAAGAAAGCTTTGATGAACGCCTTTTGTACAAACCCGGCGTGCTGAAGGGTAGAGGGATTAATTTGACCACATAAAGCTGCATCTGCTTCGCTATAATGCAGTCCCATGTGTGACCTTATCGCCCTGTCACACTCACCACAACAAGGCGGTGGATGTTATTGTGCTGCAGCTGATGGCATCGCTCCTCTCGGCCTCCTGTCTCCTCCACTCGGCCCGGGCCCTAATTAAGGCTGGATTTAGACGGTGGCATTTGGGTTTGTGTGGGCAGAACAATGCTTTCTGGTGAAATGGCCACATCAACGTGATGATTCCTCTTCGTCTTCAGCAAACCTCCACCTCCTCTTTCTGTTTTCCCGCCATTTCTGTGATTCACCCAGTGATCCATGCAGATGTCCCCTGCTTCCTCCCTCCCCCCCGCAGTGGCGGCGGCGGCGGCTCGTCTAATTGTTATCATATTTTCTCATCTGCAGACTCTTGCTTTAGCTGCTCGGGACACACATAAATACCCGCTGACGTTTATTGAATGTCAAAGGCCACTGGGCGGCTGATTGATTCTGACCCCTTTTCAGTGATGTCAGAGTGTGATTTGTTGCCACATCATGGCAGTCTTAAAAAGCTATTTTCTCCACCAGTGGAAATACTAACTATCACTCAGGGAGGAAAGCGAGACTTGAATAACTAAGAAATTAAGATTAATGGGTGTTTTAGGAAGCCTGCCGGAAACCATGAAGATATTCTTGGACATGTTTAAAATGGGAATGTCACCAAGTGGCAATAATTAATGGATTTTTGGCATAAGTTGAGAGAAAGGGTGAGACCTTTTATCTTTTTTGAGTTTGAGTGTTGAGGCATGTTAAAGGGATTTGCTCTGGGGTAAACATAAAAACTGTCCTAATTAGGCAAGAGTTTAAGTTGAACAGTTATCACGATAATTTACACCCTAATGCAGGAATAAATAAAGCATCGGTAGCAAAGTCCAACAAGAATTAGACCACTGTTAAGATTTACATCGACTGCTTCAGTTGACTATTAGCACTTACAAAGCACAGCCATTACACCAAAAACTGCAACAGCTACAAGCTAAAGAATGTCGTCTTAAAGAAATAGTTGCAGCTGCAGTAAAGTGAAGGTTTTCGCAGCCCGTAGAGAGACATCTCATTTCCTTGCTTTTTTTGTCACATCCAATGTTTGTTAGAAAATCAAACAACTGTTACAAGGATAACCAGAGTAAACACAAAGCAGTTTTCATTTCATTTATTGAAGGTAAAAGCTATTCAAACCAACCTGACCAAATGTGAAATTGCTTAACTTTAGTTTTTTTGGGGTGTTTTTTCCCCAGTGGTGGACTTGATGCTCGATCTTCTGTTTCTCTCAAAAGCTGTGTTGGTTTTACTGGACCTTACAATAAAACTCAACTTAGATCTCATCAGTGCACAGACTATTTTCTCCAAATTCTTGAGGATTATCAAAATGGTTTTTGTAGGATGTGGGATCTGTGTTGTTGTTGTTTTTTTCTTTCCACTTTTTCCATGCACGGAAAGTGAGGCCTACAGTAAACATTGTCTTGTGCTCTTTTGTGACCTCTTGAATGACTGAGTAGTTTTGGTTGATCTTCCAATCCCAGGACGTTTCACCACCAAGTGTTTCTGTTTGTGGCTAATGTTTCTAATTCAGGTTCACTGGAGTCCCAAAGTTTTGTGAATGGTTTTTTTGTAACCCTTTCCAGACTGATAAATATCAATACATTTGTTTTTGTTGCTGAATTTCTCTATACAAGAAATTTGCCTACTTCATGATGGCAAAGACGTTATATTTCTTTTAATTCCTTTTTTATTTTATTTGTCTAGTACTTACAGGACCTGTGTGTGGCTAGTAAAGTCTTACAAACAAATGAGCATATTCAGAACCTGTTTTCACCTGACTATTTTTTTAGCAGAGTTAACAGAAAAAATTCTGAATCTAGCATAAAATCTGAGTTAAGCCTTAACACATCCATATAAATACAACATCGGCTTTTTAACACCAACTACTTCAAGCTAACAACCTTAAATGTTACGGCTTCTCGATATAATCACACTGCAAAAGTCTACTTTACCGTAAAAGTTGTTTTTCCAAAAGATTTTTCCAACAGTGACTTCAACAAGGTCTTCATTCAGATTGAGCAGTTTCCACCAGAGTCCACTCAAACAGAAAAGATGAGCAACAAGTGTGCATCCCATTCTGCTTCCCTCCTTCCACCACTTGCAGTGGAACTGATCGATATTTCCTCTGGGTTTTTTTTTTTTTTTTGTCACCATTTAACTTACAAGACATCAAGTTTGAGTGCTACTGAATTGACTAAATCAGAAACAGCGTGATACCCGTGTTGTGACAGGCTGAGCAATTGAAGGACAGAGAGCGTGGAAGTTGAAAGTGTCAAAATGAGCTCTGTCGCCCTGACGAATTAATGAACTGTGTGACTGCTTCAGTGTGTTCTACAGAAACCCTTCGGTTGGATGTCAGACCCGTCCCTCTGCATGCAGAAGTCCCCTGAAATCTTGTTTGGGGATTTTAGCGTTCTGGAACGTGCACATTTGAGGGGGTAGATGTGTGCAAATTTGAGTTTATTCGCCTGCTTATAGAGTAATTTTACCAAGCAAACTATTATTCTGCAGATGAAGTTTGCTCAGATTTAAATTAGTTGGTGTGTGTGTGTTTTTAAGGTAGCATATTTCACCACAACATAGCTTGAGTGACATTGGCAAAGACGAGACCTGTTTGCATCATTTAGAGTGCATAAAGAGATACCGCTTGCTGAAAGCCGGAGGTAATTTTAGTGTACGAGAAGGAAAAGAAAAACAATCATGTACACTAACGGAAAAAAAAAATGTCAAAAAAGGGTCCAGTCATCCACTCTTTTGAGATGTTTCTAATATTTAGGGAAAGAAATCTGTAATAAAACAAATAGCCAGAAGTGTGCTTCAAAATAATTCTTCAAATTCTGTTTCCAAATTTGGAAGAGGAACTTGGGAGCCAAATGAGGAGAAGGAGGTGACAAGCTGGAGCACAGGCAGCACAAATTAACAGGGTGTGTTTTTTCATTCTACCTTACTCTAATAGTACACGATCTGACACATTTTTAGGTAAATTTCAGCTACCTTTTTATGAGGCTGTTTGGAACCAGTCTGATGGAAAAAACCTGTATGATCCGTCAACCCGAAGCAGCCACACTGGAGTGCACCACACTTCTTCACCTCTGTTTCCCCATCAGCTTCTTGACTTTGAAAATATCATCAAGGCCAATCAATTGTGCCGCTCGCTCGAAAACACAGGACAGCACAAAGCGCGGGCTCGCCATTACCTGCTCATCCACCCACGTTATCACTTCTTCCTGCGGACGGCAATAAAAGAGGAAGACCGAGTGACATTTTGGAATACAGATTAATGAGCGCGGGATTGTCAAGAAGAGAAGACACACGACAGAGGTCAAGCGTGTAATGACTGACCTTAAATCCAGCAGTGTCCAAAAAGTAAATGTGTGTGTGTTGCCAGTCTGAAGAGCATACTTTCCCCCTCCCCCCCTCCTCCCAATCCTATTTCATATTATTTTGTATTCATTGGCTTATTTTGTGTGAACTTGTATTATTGTGGTTCAGTAATTTTGCTACCAGTCTCCATATTAACTATTGTTAAAATCTGAGAATTAATGATCTTTAGCTGAAAAGGGCTTTCAACATATTTACTTTTCATTAGAGCTTTTATAAACATTAGAAATGCCTGAACTGGTGGAACAGATGCGTTCCCATTATTTAACGAGGGCAGGCGAAGTCACACTTTGGCTTCCTCACTTTTTGTTTTTCTGCGTTATGATGAACATCGTCGTAATGCCAGCGCAATTAGGCGGTCACATTTAAACAGCCTCCTTCACTCCATGTTTCATGGCTCATATTCATCAGTGCATCATATTTGGAGATCATTAACTCATTAACAAAAATGCATCACAACACAACGCAATGCAACTTTGCACAGTAATATTTTTTAGATAGAATTGACCGTTTAGCATAATTGGTTTATTTGTTTCACATGGCTTAAAAACGTGAGAGTCGGTTGCTGTATATTTCAGTTTGAAACAGAAATGTTTTTTTGTTTTTTTTGTCACATTATGAACAAATTATTCTGCATTAACTACCATTTCCAGCACCACCACCACATTTCCAGCTGCTGGCTGAAGAAGCGGATGAAAACCGCTCAGTTGTCCCTACGAAGCGATCGATGCGAGTGTTGACCGTGAGAGTCGGACCGCTGAATCTCTTCACATAATTTCAGATCACATTTTCTTCAGCGGCAGAAAATAAATGCACATCTGACGGCGTTGCTGCGCGGAGAGAGAAGACCGACAGCACACACAGAGCTGCGTTAAAGAGTCTTCGGCTCAAACTTTCTCACTTGTGGTTTTTAAAAAAAATGTATATGTCACAGACGAGTTCTAAATCATATCACAACTAGGCCAAGTACTGCTTCTTTTGGGTGCTGCTGCTGCTGCTACTACTACTACTACTACAAAAAAAGACTTGTTCTAAAAAAACAATAGGACTAAAATAGAACATGTGTGGTAACATCATTTCAATCTGGAAAGACTCAGATGGAGAAAAAGAAACAATTAAAAGATTTAATGACAGGAAAGAATAACAGTTCTTTGGCACTCGGGCCCCGGCAGCTGATTTGAGCTGAGATTTGCTGTGAACTCGGGTGAACATCCAGGAAGCTGATTAGGGAAGCTCTCCCCCAAAAAGGGGAAGGGGCCAGGGCCCGAGGGAAAGTGAGACCTAGAACTTGTGAGCTGACTTGAGAATGCAGAGAGGAAAGTAAGGAACAGGTGATCAGCCAAAGGAGTGTAGATAACTAGAAAGGTGAGATGCTGGGACATAGGCCAGCTGAAGGAGCAGAGAAACGCTGGGACATGGGCCAGCTATAGGAGCAGAGAAACGCTGGGACATGGGCCAGCTGCAGGGACAGAGAAACGCTGGGACATGGGCCAGCTGCAGGGA
>NW_006799980.1:2273036-2390880 GCF_000485575.1 Poecilia formosa | reverse complement strand
AAAAGGTAAAAAAAAAAAAAAAAAAAAAGATATGAGGGGATTAGGAAGGCGGTGTGGGAGTAATACAAGATATACGTTACTCCATAATCCAGTTTTTCTAGCAGGATTACCGTGATAAAGTGACTGCTAGTTTGACATTTAAGTGTGTAGTGTGTAATTTAAGTCGCCAGTCAGAGGTTTGATTAATAGGTTTGGATGCACAAATGAAAAGACACTTCATTTTAGATGATCTGGAGAAGAAGCCAGTGAGTCTCGGTGGTCAGATTTTTGAACAAAAATTTACAGAACAGCCCTTTACTACCTGGACGGGCAAAGAAGTGGGAGATAATTATCCTCGTCGATGTTCCCACTGCAGCAGAGGGAAAAGCAACATTTTTTCCTCCCTATAGGTTCACAGCACATTTTGTATGTAAAAACTCCAAGACTCAACTTTTCGGAGCTCTCAGTCTGTCATGTTTATTTTTAAAATAAAAAATATATATATATTAAGGTTCACTGTGAATTCACAACAGGTACTTTAACAGTAGACCCCCTGCATACACATGCAAGGTGCAAAAAGAAAGGAAGGGCAAAAGAAAGGAAGGACAGAGGGAAGGTGCATCAGTGTAAGAAAGGACTTGACAGAACTTTAATTCTTTGACAGTCTTTGTATGAACAAAGGAAGAAAAGAAGAAAGGAAAAGAAAAAAAGAAAGAAATCAGGGAAGAAAAAGAAAACAGGAAGAGAATGGCAGAACAAAGGGCATAAGGAACAAAATAAAGGGAAGGAAACAATGAAAAAAAAGAAAAACAAGAAAAGGATAAGTGAAAAGGAAGAAAAGAAAAGGAAGGAAGCTTAAAACAAAGGTAGGAAACAAAGTGTGAGGACACAAGGAAAGCAGGGAAGAAAGGAGAAAGGACACAAGAGAGGGATTCAGGAGGGCATAAGGAAGGAAGGACACATCAAAGTAATGCAAGAGGTGGGAAACAAAAAAGGAAAGGTGGTAGACAGTAAGGGCAAAAGATGGAAGGACATGAAGGCAGAATGAAGAAAGAAACGAGTCAAGAAAGGGTGAAAGAAGGATACATGGACAAAAGGCAGAAAAGGAAACAATCACACTACATTTAAGACTAATCCTGAAAAATACCAAAGTCAAATTCCAGCCTCCGCTGTTCTGTTCCACAAAAACAAAGCCACATAAATGAATGAGAACCGTCAACAGCAGCAGATGTTCAAACAACTTCTGTCTCTGAACACGACGTGTGGCGCGAAGCGGCCGACCTGTGGAGCGGACGTAGCTGGAGGTGACCCGGCTCGCTCTCTGACCCGCTCACACACAGTCCTGTGAGTTCCTGTCTGCTGGTCCGGCCCGATAGGTTCTCTGCAACTTTGTCTGATACTCCTGATCCATATACTCCTGATCCATCCCTCAGGACGGCAAAACCTCCCTTTATCTCATACTGCTCTCCTCCTAAAGTCATCAAACACACACACACCTACATGCCAACACACACACAGCTGAACAGATCACAAATCTTCACGTAATGAACTGTCACATACACACTGCAGACTGGGATGAAGGATGAACTTTTGTCTGGAGGTCCTTGCTGTGCTGCTTTCATCTATGGCAGCGGTTCTCAATCTGCGGTTGGGGGGCCCTAGTGGTACCCGGGCTCTTTCTTCTCATTCTCAAAAGAAATGTTCTCATCTAAAATTAAGTTAGTGAAGAAAAACAAAATATTCATTGTGAGCCAAATGGACTAAACAGTGGAGATGGACAAAAATAGGAATAGTGCATGTGATTTTGGATTTCCCCACCGCCAATCTATTGACTAATATTTATATTTATAGTTTTGTTACAGTCATGTGAAACCATAAGAACATTGCTTTCGATTTTGGCTTGTTTACGCGACACAATTTGGAGCGAATAAACGACTCTGCCGCTTAAACCGACCGTGAAACGGTACGATCGGAAATGTCTGACCTTGATGAAGTGTTGCAATACCTGCAAAGACAAAAAAAATAAAAACTAAACATGACAGAATGCAAAAGGTCAGACTTGTTTACTTTGCTAAAAATTTGTTCATCTTGCTTTTTCGTTTTTTTTTTTTTATTTATTTTTTTTTAAAACAAAACAGTAAGAAAACAAGAATTCTCACTTCAAACGATGCCCATCAACTCTATGGAAAACCCTGACAAAGCAGCACCAAGCAAGTGGGAAAATTTCACAGAAACTGAATTTTTAAAACCTCCATGATGAGCATGAAGAACATCCTCATGGAGAAGGGAGGCAACATCTTCTAGAAACGACAATCTCTGCTTCTTGCAGCTGTAGCAAACTTTAATCAGGCGCCTGGAAGCTGAAAACTGAAGGACAACAATGTTTTGAAATTTAAAAGAGGGCTTGAGCTCAGTGATCAATTTGTATGTATTTATTTAATTTTACTTTTTTTTTTCCATCTCTAAGCCCTTCTATCCTTTCAAGAAACCTACAGTGGAAGGATTAGGTTGTTGTTGTTTTTTTAGGTTTGGGCAGGTCACGATTTCTGAGCTAATAAGCTATAAAAAAGTGTGCTTTTGATCTTCTAAACATGACTCAGAAATATTTATTTACTGTGGCTAAGTACAGTGGATGATACCTGTGCAGGAGAGAGTCTACCTTGGGGAAACGAGCGCCGGGGCAGAGGTGTCGGAGTCAGTAGATGGCAGACTTACTCTGTTCCGACTGTCAGGTCTGCACAACCGGCTCCACCCTCGCATCATTAATGCAGCCGGCGCACACTGTCTGCCACATCCGCACCACCTGTCTCTGTATGTTAGAAAGAGCATGTAAATTGGAAAAAAGCTGCAGAAAAGAGCTTTTTTTTTTTTTTTTAAAGCTCACATTTTCTTGATATAAATTTAAGGGGAGATAAGCAAGAAAACAGAATTCAGGGAATCAGAGATGGATTCATCTCTTACACTGTCTGATTGGCAAACAAAATCTCACTGGAAACGTTGTTGAATCTTAATTCCGTCCATTCGATTCCATTATTTAAAGTGTAGTAGATGTTAGAAAACATGATAGCGTCTATAAAACTGTGACTTTCTTGTGTTTTGATCATGTTTTTTTTTTTTTTTTATTAAATAAAGCACAGTTGTCTGCCCACAGATGTAAACAACAGCCGATTAAGTGGCTTTTTCTTCCTGTTGAAGATTATATTAGGTTAAGAAAAAGTAGAAGCTTGGCTCAGAAGAAAATCTTCTGAGACATTGTACCGTTTTATAGCACAATCGAGTAACTACACTACCTTCAGTTCTAAAAATGCAGTGTACATCAAATATGACTTAAATGAAATTTGACTTTGCAGCATGACACCTTGGAATTGGGCCTCTGTCTCTTTAAGAAGCTCCTGCTCTTTCTGACACTCTGCTCTTCTCACCAGCTGTTGGCTAATTGCTGCTGCCAGTCTGGAGGAGCTGAGTGAGGAAGGCACAGAGCGCTTTGCAGGGGCCCCGAGTAGTTGCCACAGGAGACTCAAGGATTACTCAAACACGCATGGAAGAATCAAAGCAACACTCCAGGTAATAACATGATATGATGTAGACCTAAAGAAAAATCCATCCCTCTTTATTAAATGAAATAACCATCTGAACACTGACTTTAAATATATATATATATATATATATTATTAGTTAATTATCTTTGTTTGATATAAAGATGTGTTTGATGAAACTTTCAAGTGTAATAAAACAGTAGACAACAAAGAAATCCACAAGGGGACGAAAGCTTTTTCTGGTTCTGCGGATCGCTTTAATTTGTTTGCACGGAGGCCCAGGGAACTCCAGGTCCAGTTAGGGCCATTTAGCACAGTACGAATCCGCTTTCCCCGACCGCCAGTTTGCAATAAATAATATGTTTGAGGCCTAACAGTTACTTGAAAAACAGCAATTGTCATTAGCATTCACTTATCTGGCCCACGGTTCTTTACTGTTGGACACGTTCGCACATTTTTTGGTTATTCTTCTCAAATCACACACCTGCTGGATACGATCAATGCTCACACATCAGAACTCTTTATTGTAGGCTGTGGAGGGAAAAAAAAAAGAAGAAAAAAAAAAGAAAGTTCTCCTGGCCAGTCGTCATGTTTAGCATTTCCTTCGACTGGGACTGTAATTGAGTGCAGACTGCAGCTCGAAGCCTGCGTGGAAAATGCGGAGAAGAGTTCCACTTTTCATGAACTCACGAAGCCAGTCGAGGAATTGGAGTTAGCGGCGTGGACCTGGTGGAACGCTGCCAGTCGCTAAAGCGTGACAGCAACACTACTAGCGGGGTTCGTGGTTTGATTCCCTCTGTGGACGAGCGTGATAGAAGTGTACACGCACACACGGCGGCGAGGGGCAATAAAACTGATAAAACTCTGCTTATGCGGGTACGACTTCGGTGTCCATGTCTCTCGGCTTTTCATAGCAGCTGCAAATGAGCGTAGGGATGAAACAGTCTTTGCTCACAGTCAAGGTAGAACATAAGACTCATTAGTCCTGTCAAAAATACAGCCGCTACACGGTCCATTCGTGTTCCCTTCAGTAAAAAAAAAAGCAGCAATAGGTGGTGGAAATTAAAGCAGAGATGAGCTTGAGCAGTTGGTTTCTGAAAAACCCCCCAAAAAACTGACGTGTTTAAGGAAGAAAAGGAAAAACTTGTGACTGTGATTCTGAGCGCTGAAGTTAAGACGGGAAGGTGTGAATGAATAATGAGGCATAAGATGAAGAGGGGGTCTTTTGAGAGAGCCAGACATTAATGAAAACCATTGTAATTGTCAAATTACCTTTTGTCAGACTTAAGAGCCCATTTCAAAAATTTTAAGCTGAAAAGGCATGAGCCACGGAGAGTGAAAAGCTGCAAAGAATGGGCCTCTGATCAAAGTGTCTGCAAATTACGGGAGGAAATGGTAATGGAACAAAGGTTAAGACGCAGCTCTGCCTCTCAGGTTATTGCTACGCAGCGGTTTGCTCACCTGTTTGACCGTTTGCCTCTGCAAGGATTTTGACCGTGATTATGCACATGATTAAGACCTGTCTACAAGAGAGGCAGCGGGAAAGACTGTATTTCCCAGGTTTTGGTATCTGCTGATGTCCTGATTTGTGAATTTTAAATTCCTTATAAACTCCAAATTGTATTTTTTTCATATATATAATTATTTGAGTCATCAAAAATTTTACATAGAAAGTATTACTTTACGAGACGTAGTTTCTTATGGGATTACGGGACTAATGAGCTCGTAGGTCAAGCAAATGTGTTTTCCTACCTCTGAATTGTCTTTCTTTTAACACAAAAATGTTAAAAACCATTTGCGTAGGCAATGTATTTTTTCAGCATTTTATTTATTCAGACATTAAAGTGATGGCGGGAAGTAGCGATTTACGATTCTTTTGAACGGTTCTTTACCCGAACGACAGGACTTGAGTTAGTCAGAGCTATTTTTATTTATTTTTTTTTTACGACTTTTCTTGCATATAATTCTGTGCACGCACTGCTGCAGCTATTAATATTTTTTATTTAATCAGAGAATAAACCCAATACAAGAAAGCAATGGATAATTGTTATAATTAATGGTGCAGAAGAGTTTTGTTGGCGCCAAAACAACTCAAATCCACCTTTTCCCTCTATTCGTTACATTTTGCTTTCAATTTGTTTCTATTTGACAAATTAACCCCAATATGTTATTGATGCTCACAACTCTTGTACAAGATGTGATGACGTTATTGAATCAAAGCTGTTAGTCCAAGGAAAATAAAAAATTAGAATATCTTAGTCAATTAGCTTCTTTGACCATCTTTCTCCACCTATGTTGCTTTTCTCCAAACCTTCCTGCCTCAATAGTTTGTAGACATGCTAACTAGTCCTTCAGCAGGTAATAGTAAACACATATGATAAATCTCAGGACAGGTCCTGACAGTTTTTTGAACTGTTACCCAGTTGGAAAGAGGACCGGGTCACATAATATTAATATTTGTCTTAGTTTTTCTGCTAATAACGTGATCGTAGTCGCTACGTTTACATATGACCCCTGTAAGGCCATTGACTGGCCATATCTATTGAAAAATTATTTATTTCTTATTGGTTGTGACTGTGTTGAGATCAGAGAATTGTGTCAAACCCATTTGTTACCCTTAATAATTCGCAATGAGTTATAGTTAGCCCTCTTTTTGGTGCCGGTGACTCGTTAAATGACTCAGAACGTGAGTGTGTGTGGACACGCTGCTCGCTTCTCCTTCATCGGATCAAAGGAGTGACGGCAAATGTGCTGTTTCCTGATGCAAGCGTAAGCCCTAAATAAAATGCACACTGTTTTATTTGTGCACGAACATCCATTCATGAGATTCATTGTATGTGGTTTAGAGCATGGGTTCCAAAAAAAAAAAGGAAAGCACTTAGCTCAGCATCTATTCATGTAGCTTACAGTCTGTGTGTGTATCCATTTATGAGTTCGGCTATTATGTTTTCCTGCGTCTGTTTATTGTTTGGAGCTTGTTACCCCGCGCGCGCCATGTTACCGCACCAGCTCTCCATTATTCCCATAAAGCCGGCCCTTAAATCATTCAGGAAGCCTATTCAATTTCAAAATTGAGCCCCCTTTGAGGTAATTTAGCAGCCGCTGTATCGACCTACCAGGGATTTCTACATCCAGCCGCTTCCTGCGCGTCACGTGTCTCTAATCGGATCGGAGGCATAACGCTGCTGAGCCGAATATTCAAAACGCATAAGAACGATCATTAGGATCTTCGATGAAATGGCGAGGAGCGATAAAAAGAAAAGATAGCTTACAGATGGATCCAGTTAAGCGTGTTTATCGTAGTGACATGTTAAATGTTTGGGCTTTTGCTGTGGTTTAAACCGCATCTGACCTTTTTTTTTCTGTACATCTCTGACTTTGTGTGGAGATGGCCAGGAGGGGAAAACCCTGAACCGATGGCGGTTTGTTGTAAATGAGAAACAAAAGCCCCACAGCCTCCACACAGTCAGTGGGACAATTTAAATTTGACCCTCCGCATGCACAGTCGTACATGCAGAGGGAAAGTCATTCAGGCCGGTGGCGTTTTCTCACCTTTGTCTGTGCAGTGAAGTGTGAATTCTGACACCTCCAGGAGTTTTTTTTATTTTTTTCTTTTTTATGCACCAAGTGTAACGTACTGAAATATACTTGTCAGTTAACTCAGATCATTAAAGCCGGTTTCTTGGGTCAAAGGCGTTAGTATTGAGTTGCGGAGTCCCACCTCTGCTGTGCGGACATGGTTTTATGTAAAATGTTCATCCTGACAGTCTGTGGTGTTGTGTGCATCACTATCACAGTTTTTTTTTTTTTTTTTTTACAGAAGAAGTCCAGCATAATCTTTCATTTGATTAAAATTCTACTGGAAAAAAAAACAACAAAAAAACTAACAAAATGACTTGGCTTGGATTTTGCTGATCTCCTGCGGGGTTTCCTTGACCCCACTGCAGGTTTTTGAACAACCAAATAGCGTTGGAGGTTGTGAGATTATCTTCAATCATGAAATTCAAAGAAGAAGAAGAAGAAAAAAAAAGGGAATAATTTCTCACCTTTTCCACAGTTGTCAGCATTTCAGCGAAAGTCCAAAACGGATAAAAAGTGCAAAATTGTTAATGTGTGTGAATAGTCATTAAAATGTTGCTCATTAGCGCGTATAATTCCAGTGACAGCTGTTCTTACAAGTCTCTGCCGCAAATATTTGGTGGGTTGGAAGCTGAAATGTTTGGGAGCAGCTGCTGTAGGTCTATCTAATATTCTTTTGACTGAGGGGGAAAAAATATCTTTGAGGAAAAATCTTTTCATGGAGAAACATCTGAGGGTTTTTCTGCAAAGCAGGATTAGTCTGGTTCGGTTTTGTGATTTTCAGCTTCACAAAGGTGGTTTGCGTCTTACCTGGCCCAATCACCATGGCAACTAATGCAGGATACCAGAGCTTGTGGAAAAACCCTGCCTCTAAGCTATGCATCAATGTCTTAGTTTAGAGGCACAAGCACTTGCTTTCCCTTTCTTGTTTTTTTTTTTGTTGAAACATCTAATTTACAAAGAAAATCATCTTAATGAGAGCACAGCCGAAGTTTATGTTTCCTCTCAAGGTAATTATCTGTCCCACCGGAATCTCCGCTGATCAGAGAGTTTATCTGCTCTTTTTCTTTCACATCCCCACAGTAGTCACACCGGACGTGCTACGCTATCGATCACAAAAACACCCGCCCATGAAGATTTCTGAGAGGACAGGAAAGGAGAGAGCACAGGTGGAACCGAGGTGCAGAGGCCGTATAATGACAGCAGACAGGTTGAAGCAAATTACACTAAACGGGACGCGAGTGATGTATAATCCCCGCGTACTTTTTCGAAAAAGCACTTGTCAAGAGGTAAGGCCTTGAAAAATCTTTTATCGTCCATACCAAAACGCAGAGATTAGTCACTGTGCCGGCGTGACAAAAAAGGTCTTAGGTGTATTAGATTTTGGATCATCAGTGTCATCAGTCGTCAGCGCGGCCGGCAGCGAAGACTAATGGCGGTTGGCAATCTGGGCCAATATGATGGAATCGGGTGGTTTTACCTGGTGACACCTGCTCTTTCCTTTGTTTCAGGTAAATTTTACCCAAAGTACAGCGTCTTGGAAAAAGTATTCATATCCCCCCCATAGTTTTTTTTGTTTTGTTTTTTTTGCTATTCTTCAAGGCACAACCACAAACTTGCATGTATTATATTTCATTAGAATGCTAGGTCATGTTGAGTTTTGCATCATTTGGAAGGAAAAATACATTTCAAGTTATTGATGAGTGAAAACATGAAGTGTGGCATCGGTAAAGTTAGTACTTTGTGGAAACACACTTCCCTGAAATTACGGCTGAATGTATTTCTCGTCCAGTTGGATGAAGAGCGTCTCTCAACGTCGGTTTTCAATTCCCACCGCCGGTTCTGAATCGCACTTTGATTGGACCATTCTGACACACGGATATGTTCCAGCGATTGTTGTTACGATGTCAAAAAATTCTGATCGCTGTTCCCCCACGTGGGGAGCCTTTTGCACACAAGCATATATAAACTTGTTCATACACGCACGCATCTGCATCCAGGTTTATTTCTTGGCCCCGAGGTATTCATGGATTTTAATTCCTGCAAATATCGGGACCCACTGTATTACGTTTTGAAATTATGTTTGATTTTACTAACCGCATAACACAATATGCAAAACATACGATGCAATTAAAGTTGAATAGTTGTCCGTTACTCCTTTATTTGATCATCTTGTGTCATTATTTTTAATAAGCTTAAAATATACTCGTAGCTGTCTGAGTTCTCCGGGAACCCCCGTTGTGGGAATTGCTAATTTAAACCTCTTCCTTTTAACCCTTGCTGTATATTTAAAGTTGTTGTCCTACTGGAAGCTTTTCTACTGCTGGATTGCCCCGTATCTTGCTTCGTTCATCTTCCCATCACCTCTGACCAGCCTCTCTGCCCCCGCTGAATGAAATCGTCATACGATACAGCGACGTTCTATAGTATAAAACTGAATTCTTTTTAATCACATATCATAAAGCACATATGTTGTGTATTATTGCCTATTCAAACACATTGGCTCTGCACAGAACTGGTTCCAATAGGCAGACATTGTCTCACAGCCCGACAGCAAAAAGCGACTTGTGTGTGTTTTTGCAAATCAAGGAGCAACAGAAACTCCTCTGTGGCTGAAGTGTCTCAGCTAATGCCTATTAGCGCCAAATACAGCTGCTGTGTAACCGAGAACATCAGCATAGAAGGAACCAGAGGGAAACAAAGTGGGACAGAGATGCTGGAAAACAAATGGGCAAACAGAAATGAACGCAGCTAAGTGGAAGAACCAAAAAAGCGTGAAAAAGCGGGCTCCGTGGCAGATGGAGAGCAATAATACGATCTAGAACAATGCGAAGAAACAGATATACGGAGGGAGAATGGTGACAAAGAGGGACTGGAGCGGCAGTAAAAGAATAATGCTTCTTCGTGCAGAAGGAGAGCTGACAACGGGAACGTGTGAGGATAAACAAACACATAGAGGGACACGTTCAGGCTTGGCGCGATGCTGCTCCTAGGTGAAGCATTGCGTGACCCTGAAGATGTCAGCCACTGATCATGACTCTTCTTTTAATAGTTGCACAAGAAAACACGAAAACAAAGACATGTTGGTGTTGGGGAATGCAAAGAAAGAAACCTTTAGGTCCAACTCAGGAGCTATCAATCACTTCTCTGAGGAAGGGAATTCATCTTGGACTTAGTGTGTGACTTTCATCGGACACTTATCCTATGACCCGTTTGTTTTTGGCTATTCTGACCACTGTGCTGTGATTGGTTGGGTTGTGGTGCTTCGATTGTTCTATAAAACATCCAGGCATCATTGTTTTAGCTTCTATAGACCCTAGATCTGCAACCTGCTGCACTTCCTTAAAACAAATGGTTGGACTTTAGTCTCCAAAATGTCACCAGTGGTGGAACTGTGGAGATTTTCACATTAACTCCTTTATCAGCCTTATCATTTTGAATAGTGGAGATATATATATATATATATATATATATATATATATAGACACATATTTATCAGCTACGCTCACAGGAAGTTAAGTTGAAAATGTTGTGAAGCTTTAGTGTGTGTAACTTTCCAAACTGCGTCCCGTATGTACGGCTGCCATTTGAAAAATGATCTATTTAAAGGCATTTTGCACGTTTTAATAATTATGATAATTTGGTCGGTTGTACCAACCCTGTAAATTCATAATTGAACATCTGCTGAACACCTGTTTTATGGCATTTTCAATTTAACTCAGCTGATGACCTAAATATTCAAATTTCCTGTCTTTTTTTTTAACTTCCTTCTTTTAATATCATAGTCATGCTTAAGAATCTAAATTCTGCAATATCTGTTTTGTTTTTTTCACTTGGAAAAAAAAATGTAATCAAAAATTATTTCTTTTTTTTCACTTTGTAATTAAGATCGTATTTCCAGGGAGCGGAAGAAAAGGGGTTGAGCAGGGGCGGCCTCTGACGGTCAGAGGAAGCTGTTATTAAACGCCGAGACAAAATGTCAGTGGGAAATTTTGCCTTGTGTTTTTCCCTTCCCTCTGTCAGTTTTATTGCCTCTCATTCCAAATACACGGCCGCCGGGATCTAATTAAAGGAGCTGCAGAGAGCCTTCACGTTGAATCTGTAACTTTAAAGTAATTGTCGCACACGGAATAGGCTTCAGACGAGGGACCTTAACTCACAGCTATTTTCAGTTTAAAGAATAATTCCCTTCGCAGTTGCCACGCCTCAGGATGAAAACTCTTCACCTCGGATGTGAAAATAAATAATTATTTATCATCCAGTCTTTCTCTTGACCAGTGTGAAACTTTTTGTAAATGACTAAAATCTCTTGACATCACACCCGATGTACTTTTTTTTTAGTCTTAGATTTGAGTCGAAGCTGAGGACATCCAGGACATTTTGTCCTTGTCTAGTTTGGTTGCAAATCTTTACTTAATTTTCTGTTTTACGCCATTTTTAGCCTGAGTTTAATATTTCTCCTTTATCTCAGGAATAGTCTGTGGGCATTTTTGCTAATTTGGTTTATTTGCTCAGAGGTGTTTTTCTTTTTGTTTGTGACAGAAGAATTTTTTTTTAAACCTTAAACTAAATTCATGTTTATTGCAGAAGCATTACCCCATACTAAAAACATTAGAAAACCACAAACCTTTAAAACTGAGTAAACCTGCAAAGAAAGAAAGAAAGAGAAAAAAAAAATCAACATTCAGATATATCTTTCAGTTTATACAGTTGGATCGTTTCTCTGATCAAAAAGCAACACAAATGTCTCATGTAAAAAATATTCAACATGTGTCACATGTACAAAATCATTTTCAATTAGTCTTTGTGGTTTTGGTCGTTTTGTGTCTGACGTTTTCGAGGTGCGAAACGGAGCCGCCGAACGTGTGCGAGCCAAGCACTAAATCAATCCAGGGGACAAAACCGTCTCCACGGTAACAGCAAGTTGCTAATCTTACAAGGCAACGCTAGCTTATAGAAATAGAAATCTCCAAAGTTCGCTGAATGTGCAAGAACGAGTGACGTCACGGGATCAGCAAGTTTCCATTCGTGTCGGGATTTTTCTGCACATCTTCACCATAGATGCCAATAAAATAAATAAGGAGGGTGGTGCATCCCCAACACCCGAAAACTACTGTCAAAGGCCTAACACCAGGCAGATTACCTGGAATATAAAATCCTTGTAACCTTTGTCACACATCTTACTTCCCGTTATTGCTCTTGGTACAGAATCAGCGAGCTGCTTCAGTCTGTAAGTACGGACATTATATCCAGCTAATATGATCGATGTTTGTGCGCAGGACTTCAGAGCGGAGATGTGTTCTCCAGAGCTTTTAAAGCTTAGTATTCAGCGAGCCTCCCCATAGCGCCTAAAGTGTATTTTATCTTTCCAGTTTTCTGTCCAGTTACTATTCCGCTTATTACGTTAAAGGAATGCTTTTCAGAAGCCTCGCGCTGTTATATTTCTGATACAATAAAGAATTTCAGATTATGCTGATTTTTCCTCGGAATGGACTTTTCTCGAGAAAAGTGCGGCGACTTCGGCGAATGATTCTCACTTTAAAACAGAGAACCTGGCAAGACTGAGTCCAAATCTTGTTTAGTACAACTACTCAGCTGAACAATATCACCCTTTTAACTGTACAGACTTTACGCAGCTCCAAACAGTACACTTTATATACCGCCGGATAACACCGAGCACTCTCGAGTTCATCTTTCCCAGTGACGTTTTCACACTCTCCTTTAGAAAAGCCTCATTTTTCCCAGCGATAAGTAGACAACTCCAACCCAACATATGGGCCAAACATTTGGAGCTGTAATGAGTTTAAGTCTCTTTTTCTGGCTTACGCTGCGCCGTCTCGTTGTTTGATAGCACTGTTAGCACTCACCCCTTCTTCGAGGCGCTGAGGGGCCACGGGGACTCGGCTTGTTTAGTGTGTTTACCAATTCCCACAACCGAGCTCAGACTCTCGGGGGCTTCTCCTGGAAATTACATTCCATAAGGTGCCACAGCCGAGTGTTTGCAGGGCAACCCTCCTGTTTGCCATGCTGAGGGATGTAAACAGAATATCTATGCCGGGAAACAGGACTGTGGAGAAATAATTGTAAAGATTTTTTTACTCAAAGAAGAGTAGAACAGTTCTTTTTATTCTTTTACTAAGTAAATTACTTAAACAGTGAAACTAACTTCAATCTTACCATTTTTTTTGGGGTGTAGTGAGACAAGCATAATGGCTGCTGGTCATTTTGCCTGTTTTCCGTTTCATACTTCAGCAGTTTTGATGGTTATTTATCTTGATAACTCATCAAATATTATTAAATATGTTCATCCCTAGATACTAGAAAGGGGCAAAATGGCAAATCATTAAAAAAAATACAAGTAGTTTAGAAGTATTAGAGGTGGCAATTTGGAATGACAATTATATAACTTCAACTAACATATATTATTTGTGAATAATCTATTGACACAATATAGTAGTTGTGTAATAATGTAGATAAGCCAAAGTTTTTATCATCTATATATACTCCTATTTTTCTCTCCATTCTTGCTATCAAATATCTGAAAAAATTGACCTTGTTGATCAACAATAGTAATAAAAAAGTAAAAAAAAAACTTGGAGAAAAGCTCAGAAGTCAATGCAGACTGAAACAAAAAAAACCCCCCTAAAAGGCAAAAACAGAGTTAAAAACTCTGACAGTATAGTTTAATGTAAGTTTCATTCTGTCAACATGCAAATAAGTTTGAAGATTTAAAGCAGATTTTACTGTGTTTAGTAATTTGTTCCAGTGTCCGATGAAACCTGTAGCTATGTCTTCAAACTATGTCTTCACAAGATACTGACTACCAAAAACAACTCCACACAACCTCAACAGAATCTACTTTTACTTAAAGCTCTTTGTTAAATCATTATGCCATTTCTTGCTCTATAAATTTAAGCAGACATTTTAGATCACCAGAGCAGCTTTTTGCAACAATCATGCCGAAAACAAAATAATAAAAGAAAATCATAATATAATTGTAAAGTCAAACACAAAAGGTAATAAATTCATATCTTAAAAAGCACAACAGAAATTTTAAACATATTGTGTAAAAACATTTTAAAACAAATCAATTTATTCCAGACTCGTAGACTGAATGAATATCTGGGACAATGTTGAATTTTGCAATAATATGACCACAAATGATTGGCGTAGTGATGAAGTGAAATGTTTAAAATCACTTTTGTTCTTACAGATGTCCTAAAATGTCACTGATCAGAGTGGATAACATAATACCAAGATGAAAAAAGTAAAACGTTGAGCTAAAGTTACTAAACTCACCAAGAAGAATTGCAGGGCTGTGTTGTAATCAAAAAAAAAAAAAAAAAAAAAACCTCACCCTTAAACTCTCATTTGATGCTTATTAGATGACTCAGATCTACTATAAACTAAAATGAACGTGTGAGTTGATACCTTTTGGGAGCGACTGCAGTTTTTCACCCATCCACAGATATTTAAAAAAAAAAAAAAAAAAAAACTCCACCAGATTTCTTCACATTCAATGTGCAAAACGTTTACCTTCCCCATCTCCCTGCTCCAAAACCTACAATGACCTGCTGATTGAATGACTAACTGTGAGAGCCGTAGTTAAAGAGAGTTTCAAAGCCGGGAGAAGTGAAACTGATGGAGCACAAGCCCATTATCAGAGCCATTATTGTGCTTATTTATTTATTTATTTTTTGGTCAGGAGTGACACTAGAAATTGGAGTGGTGCAACCAGCCCATAAAGGACTTTCCACTGAAATGAATGAAGTAAACTTTGTATTTCAGATTAGCCTCAAAATGACCTAAAAACATGCATTAGTGAAATTCAGCTCCATTCACCAAGGTATATAACCCCCCAAGCCCCCAAAATTAGAAATCCACTGTAAAGCTGAAACTTAAAAACAGGATTTTGTGTGGGCTATTCTTGACAAATTAAGTTTTTTTTTTCAGGCTTGATATTCACCAAAAGAAAGGCAGCATTCTTCAGTAATTTTCCCTCATTTGTTGTAAAGTAAAAATTTAATTTTATTACAGCACAGTCAACTACCATAACCATAACTACTTTCAGTTGTCATGGAAATGTTGCACATATCAAAAACAGCAAAATAAATTTGAGGAATAGAAGTCGTTGTATCTGACCTTGATATTGGCGCCTGTCTCTTTAAAAACTTCCTACACTTTTTTTGAGGATTTGCTTATTTTACATCTGGTTTAACATGCTTTCCCTTTTTTTTTTTAATTACAGCTCATCCATGAATACACCATGAAAGATAACCCGAAGAACTACAAAATGCAGTTTTCAAATGGTAATTTCAGTTATTGAAGGAAAAGAGATATCCAAATCAACCAGACTTTTTGTAAGAAAAGCAATTTTCCATTGTTGTTAAATACTTTACCAAAGTAGGTCCTATCAAACAACATGAGGTAGATGAAAAGATTTTTAAAAAAAGGAACATATCCTGTGCAGATCCAAAGAAATGCACAAACAGAGTAAAAACAAAGTTATTGACATTTGTGTGGCAAGAAAGTGATCCGAAACAAACAAACTAGTTCACATCTGACTGGCTTACAAAAAGGTCGTTAATATTCTGACTAACAGATCTGCAAAAGAGAGACAGAGAGCTAAAACTCCCATTATCCCAAACTCCTGCTGGCACCAAGGTTGGGAGAACTAGTTATTAGATTCAGGGAACAATAACTTATTCACATAGAGCCACGTTGGTTTGGGTTAGGGTTTCTACAATTAAATAATTTGAAAGCTCCTTTTTTTTTTATTTAGTCAGTTATCTGTGGCATTAAGATGTGTTTGCTGGTCTAACTTTTCCTTGGCACAATTTCCATGAGCACTAAGCCGTTCCTCTATGGAAGAAAGCTTTGATGAACGCCTTTTGTACAAACCCGGCGTGCTGAAGGGTAGAGGGATTAATTTGACCACATAAAGCTGCATCTGCTTCGCTATAATGCAGTCCCATGTGTGACCTTATCGCCCTGTCACACTCACCACAACAAGGCGGTGGATGTTATTGTGCTGCAGCTGATGGCATCGCTCCTCTCGGCCTCCTGTCTCCTCCACTCGGCCCGGGCCCTAATTAAGGCTGGATTTAGACGGTGGCATTTGGGTTTGTGTGGGCAGAACAATGCTTTCTGGTGAAATGGCCACATCAACGTGATGATTCCTCTTCGTCTTCAGCAAACCTCCACCTCCTCTTTCTGTTTTCCCGCCATTTCTGTGATTCACCCAGTGATCCATGCAGATGTCCCCTGCTTCCTCCCTCCCCCCCGCAGTGGCGGCGGCGGCGGCTCGTCTAATTGTTATCATATTTTCTCATCTGCAGACTCTTGCTTTAGCTGCTCGGGACACACATAAATACCCGCTGACGTTTATTGAATGTCAAAGGCCACTGGGCGGCTGATTGATTCTGACCCCTTTTCAGTGATGTCAGAGTGTGATTTGTTGCCACATCATGGCAGTCTTAAAAAGCTATTTTCTCCACCAGTGGAAATACTAACTATCACTCAGGGAGGAAAGCGAGACTTGAATAACTAAGAAATTAAGATTAATGGGTGTTTTAGGAAGCCTGCCGGAAACCATGAAGATATTCTTGGACATGTTTAAAATGGGAATGTCACCAAGTGGCAATAATTAATGGATTTTTGGCATAACTTGAGAGAAAGGGCGAGACCTTTTGTCTTTTTTGAGTTTGAGTGTTGAGGCATGTTAAAGGGATTTGCTCTGGGGTAAACATAAAAACTGTCCTAATTAGGCAAGAGTTTAAGTTGAACAGTTATCACGATAATTTACACCCTAATGCAGGAATAAATAAAGCATCGGTAGCAAAGTCCAACAAGAATTAGACCACTGTTAAGATTTACATCGACTGCTTCAGTTGACTATTAGCACTTACAAAGCACAGCCATTAAACCAAAAACTGCAACAGCTACAAGCTAAAGAATGTCGTCTTAAAGAAATAGTTGCAGCTGCAGTAAAGTGAAGGTTTTCGCAGCCCGCAGAGAGACATCTCATTTCTTTGCTTTTTTTTTTTGTCACATCCAATGTTTGTTAGAAAATCAAACAACTGTTACAAGGATAACCGGAGTAAACACAAAAGCAGTTTTCATTTCATTTATTGAAGGTAAAAGCTATTCAAACCAGCCTGACCAAATGTGAAATTGCTTAACTTTAGTTTTTTTGGGGTGTTTTTTCCCCAGTGGTGGACTTGATGCTCGATCTTCTGTTTCTCTCAAAAGCTGTGTTGGTTTTACTGGACCTTACAATAAAACTCAACTTAGATCTCATCAGTGCACAGACTATTTTCTCCAAATTCTTGAGGATTATCAAAATGGTTTTTGTAGGATGTGGGATCTGTGTTGTTGTTGTTTTTTTCTTTCCACTTTTTCCATGCACGGAAAGTGAGGCCTACAGTAAACATTGTCTTGTGCTCTTTTGTGACCTCTTGAATGACTGAGTAGTTTTGGTTGATCTTCCAATCCCAGGACGTTTCACCACCAAGTGTTTTCTGTTTGTGGGTAATGTTTCTAATTCAGGTTCACTGGAGTCCCAAAGTTTTGTGAATGGGTTTTTTTTGTAACCCTTTCCAGACTGATAAATATCAATACATTTGTTTTTGTTGCTGAATTTCTCTATACAAGAAATTTGCCTACTTCATGATGGCAAAGACGTTATATTTCTTTTAATTCCTTTTTTATTTTATTTGTCTAGTACTTGTAGGACCTGTGTGTGGCTAGTAAAGTCTTACAAACAAATGAGCATATTCAGAACCTGTTTTCACCTGACTATTTTTTTAGCAGAGTTAACAGAAAAAATTCTGAATCTAGCATAAAATCTGAGTTAAAACTTAACACATCCATATAAATACAACATCGGCTTTTTAACACCAACTACTTCAAGCAAACAACCTTAAATGTTACGGCTTCTCGATATAATCACACTGCAAAAGTCTACTTTACCGTAAAAGTTGTTTTTCCAAAAGATTTTTCCAACAGTGACTTCAACAAGGTCTTCATTCAGATTGAGCAGTTTCCACCAGAGTCCACTCAAACAGAAAAGATGAGCAACAAGTGTGCATCCCATTCTGCTTCCCTCCTTCCACCACTTGCAGTGGAACTGATCGATATTTCCTCTGGGTTTTTTTTTTTTTGTCACCATTTAACTTACAAGACATCAAGTTTGAGTGCTACTGAATTGACTAAATCAGAAACAGCGTGATACCCGTGTTGTGACAGGCTGAGCAATTGAAGGACAGAGAGCGTGGAAGTTGAAAGTGTCAAAATGAGCTCTGTCGCGCTGACGAGTTAATGAACTGTGTGACTGCTTCAGTGTGTTCTACAGAAACCCTTCGGTTGGATGTCAGACCTGTCCCTCTGCATGCAGAAGTCCCCTGAAATCTTGTTTGGGGATTTTAGCGTTCTGGAACGTGCACATTTGAGGGGGTAGATGTGTGCAAATTTGAGTTTATTCGCCTGCTTATAGAGTAATTTTACCAAGCAAACTATTATTCTGCAGATGAAGTTTGCTCAGATTTAAATTAGTTGGTGTGTGTGTGTGTGTTTTTAAGGTAGCATATTTCACCACAACATAGCTTGAGTGACATTGGCAAAGACGAGACCTGTTTGCATCATTTAGAGTGCATAAAGAGATACCGCTTGCTGAAAGCCGGAGGTAATTTTAGTGTACGAGAAGGAAAAGAAAAACAATCATGTACACTAACGGAAAAAAAAAAAAATGTCACAAAAGAGTCGAGTCATCCACTCTTTTGAGATGTTTCTAATATTTAGGGAAAGAAATCTGTAATAAAACAAATAGCCAGAAGTGTGCTTCAAAATAATTCTTCAAATTCTGTTTCCAAATTTGGAAGAGGAACTTGGGAGCCAAATGAGGAGAAGGAGGTGACAAGCTGGAGCACAGGCAGCACAAATTAACAGGGTGTGTTTTTTCATTCTACCTTACTCTAATAGTACACGATCTGACACATTTTTAGGTAAATTTCAGCTACCTTTTCTTGAGGCTGTTTGGAACCAGTCTGATGGAAAAAACCTGTATGATCTGTCAACCCGAAGCAGCCACACTGGAGTGTGCCACACTTCTTCACCTCTGTTTCCCCATCAGCTTCTTGACTTTGAAAATATCATCAAGGCCAATCAATTGTGCCGCTCGCTCGAAAACACAGGACAGCACAAAGCGCGGGCTCGCCATTACCTGCTCATCCACCCACGTTATCACTTCTTCCTGCGGACGGCAATAAAAGAGGAAGACCGAGTGACATTTTGGAATACAGATTAATGAGCGCGGGATTGTCAAGAAGAGAAGACACACGACAGAGGTCAAGCGTGTAATGACTGACCTTAAATCCAGCAGTGTCCAAAAAGTAAATGTGTGTGTGTTGCCAGTCTGAAGAGCATACTTTCCCCCTCCCCCCCTCCTCCCAATCCTATTTCATATTATTTTGTATTCATTGGCTTATTTTGTGTGAACTTGTATTATTGTGGTTCAGTAATTTTGCTACCAGTCTCCATATTAAATTTTGTTAAAATCTGAGAATTAATGATCTTTAGCTGAAAAGGGCTTTCAACATATTTACTTTTCATTAGAGCTTTTATAGACATTAGAAATGCCTGAACTGGTGGAACAGATGCGTTCCCATTATTTAACGAGGGCAGGCGAAGTCACACTTTGGCTTCCTCACTTTTTGTTTTTCTGCGTTATGATGAACATCGTCGTAATGCCAGCGCAATTAGGCGGTCACATTTAAACAGCCTCCTTCACTCCATGTTTCATGGCTCATATTCATCAGTGCATCATATTTGGAGATCATTAACTCATTAACAAAAATGCATCACAACACAACGCAATGCAACTTTGCACAGTAATATTTTTTTAGATAGAATTGACCATTTAGCATAATTGGTTTATTTGTTTCACATGGCTTAAAAACGTGAGAGTCGGTTGCTGTATATTTCAGTTTGAAACAGAAATGTTTTTTTGTTTTTTTTGTCACATTATGAACAAATTATTCTGCATTAACTACCATTTCCAGCACCACCACCACATTTCCAGCTGCTGGCTGAAGAAGTAGATGAAAACCGCTCAGTTGTCCCTACGAAGCGATCGATGCGAGTGTTGACCGTGAGAGTCGGACCGCTGAATCTCTTCACATAATTTCAGATCACATTTTCTTCAGCGGCAGAAAATAAATGCACATCTGACGGCGTTGCTGCGCGGAGAGAGAAGACCGACAGCACACACAGAGCTGCGTTAAAGAGTCTTCGGCTCAAACTTTCTCACTTGTGGTTTTTAAAAAAAATGTATATGTCACAGACGAGTTCTAAATCATATCACAACTAGGCCAAGTACTGCTTCTTTTGGGTGCTGCTGCTGCTGCTACTACTACTACTACTACAAAAAAAGACTTGTTCTAAAAAAACAATAGGACTAAAATAGAACATGTGTGGTAACACCATTTCAATCTGGAAAGACTCAGATGGAGAAAAAGAAACAATTAAAAGATTTAATGACAGGAAAGAATAACAGTTCTTTGGCACTCGGGCCCCGGCAGCTGATTTGAGCTGAGATTTGCTGTGAACTCGGGTGAACATCCAGGAAGCTGATTAGGGAAGCTCTCCCCCAAAAAGGGGAAGGGGCCAGGGCCCGAGGGAAAGTGAGACCTAGAACTTGTGAGCTGACTTGAGAATGCAGAGAGGAAAGTAAGGAACAGGTGATCAGCCAAAGGAGTGTAGATAACTAGAAAGGTGAGATGCTGGGACATGGGCCAGCTGCAGGGACAGAGAAAAGTTAGGACATGGACCAGGTATAGGAGCAGAGAAACGCTGGGACATGGGCCAGCTGCAGGGACAAGAGGGACATGGGCCATCCACAGGGGAGAGGAAAGCTTGCAACAGAAGATAGATGTAGAGAGGTGGAGGGAGACTCACCGGGTGCATAGACTTAAGATGCGGCGAACGGTGAGTGCGCTTGGAATGCGNCAACACAAATGTCTCATGTAAAAAATATTCAACATGTGTCACATGTACAAAATCATTTTCAATTAGTCTTTGTGGTTTTGGTCGTTTTGTGTCTGACGTTTTCGGGGTGCGAAACGGAGCCGCCGAAAGTGTGCGAGCCAAGCACTAAATCAATCCCGGGGACAAAACCGTCTCCACGGTAACAGCAAGTTGCTAATCTTACAAGGCAACGCTAGCTTATAGAAACAGAAATCTCCAAAGTTCGCTGAATGTGCAAGAACGAGTGACGTCACGGGATCAGCAAGTTTCCATTCGTGTCGGGATTTTTCTGCACATCTTCACCATAGGTGCCAATAAAATAAATAAGGAGGGTGGTGCATCCCCAACACCCGAAAACTACTGTCAAAGGCCTAACACCAGGCAGATTACCTGGAATATAAAATCCTTGTAACCTTTGTCACACATCTTACTTCCCGTTATTGCTCTTGGTACAGAATCAGCGAGCTGCTTCAGTCTGTAAGTACGGACATTATATCCAGCTAATATGATCGATGTTTGTGCGCAGGACTTCAGAGCGGAGATGTGTTCTCCAGAGCTTTTAAAGCTTAGTATTCAGCGAGCCTCCCCATAGCGCCTAAAGTGTATTTTATCTTTCCAGTTTTGTATCCAGTTACTATTCCGCTTATTGTGTTAAAGGAATGCTTTTCAGAAGCCTCGCGCTGTTATATTTCTGATACAATAAAGAATTTCAGATTATGCTGATTTTTCCTCGGAATGGACTTTTCTCGAGAAAAGTGCGGCGACTTCGGCGAATGATTCTCACTTTAAAACAGAGAACCTGGCAAGACCGAGTCCAAATCTTGTTTAGTACAACTACTCAGCTGAACAATATCACCCTTTTAACTGTACAGACTTTACGCAGCTCCAAACAGTACACTTTATATACCGCCGGATAACACCGAGCACTCTCGAGTTCATCTTTCCCAGTGACGTTTTCACACTCTCCTTTAGAAAAGCCTCATTTTTCCCAGCGATAAGTAGACAACTCCAACCCAACATATGGGCCAAACATTTGGAGCTGTAATGAGTTTAAGTCTCTTTTTCTGGCTTGCGCTGCGCCGTCTCGTTGTTTGATAGCACTGTTAGCACTCACCCCTTCTTCGAGGCGCTGAGGGGCCACGGGGACTCGGCTTGTTTAGTGTGTTTACCAATTCCCACAACCGAGCTCAGACTCTCGGGGGCTTCTCCTGGAAATTACATTCCATAAGGTGCCACAGCCGAGTGTTTGCAGGGCAACCCTCCTGTTTGCCATGCTGAGGGATGTAAACAGAATTTCTATGCCGGGAAACAGGACTGTGGAGAAATAATTGTAAAGATTTTTTTTACTCAAAGAAGACTAGAACAGTTTTTTTTAATTCTTTTACTAAGTAAATTACTTAAACAGTGAAACTAACTTCAATCTTACCATTTTTTTTGGGGTGTAGTGAGACAAGCATAATGGCTGCTGGTCATTTTGCCTGTTTTCCGTTTCATACTTCAGCAGTTTTGATGGTTATTTATCTTGATAACTCATCAAATATTATTAAATATGTTCATCCCTAGATACTAGAAAGGGGCAAAATGGCAAATCATTAAAAAAAATACAAGTAGTTTAGAAGTATTAGAGGTGGCAATTTGGAATGACAATTATATAACTTCAACTAACATATATTATTTGTGAATAATCTATTGACACAATATAGTAGTTGTGTAATAATGTAGATAAGCCAAAGTTTTTATCATCTATATATACTCCTATTTTTCTCTCCATTCTTGCTATCAAATATCTGAAAAAATTGACCTTGTTGATCAACAATAGTAATAAAAAAGTAAAAAAAAAACTTGGAGAAAAGCTCAGAAGTCAATGCAGACTGAAACAAAAAAAACCCCCCTAAAAGGCAAAAACAGAGTTAAAAACTCTGACAGTATAGTTTAATGTAAGTTTCATTCTGTCAACATGCAAATAAGTTTGAAGATTTAAAGCAGATTTTACTGTGTTTAGTAATTTGTTCCAGTGTCCGATGAAACCTGTAGCTATGTCTTCAAACTATGTCTTCACAAGATACTGACTACCAAAAACAACTCCACACAACCTCAACAGAATCTACTTTTACTTAAAGCTCTTTGTTAAATCATTATGCCATTTCTTGCTCTATAAATTTAAGCAGACATTTTAGATCACCAGAGCAGCTTTTTGCAACAATCATGCCGAAAACAAAATAATAAAAGAAAATCATAATATAATTGTAAAGTCAAACACAAAAGGTAATAAATTCATATCTTAAAAAGCACAACAGAAATTTTAAACATATTGTGTAAAAACATTTTAAAACAAATCAATTTATTCCAGACTCGTAGACTGAATGAATATCTGGGACAATGTTGAATTTTGCAATAATATGACCACAAATGATTGGCGTAGTGATGAAGTGAAATGTTTAAAATCACTTTTGTTCTTACAGATGTCCTAAAATGTCACTGATCAGAGTGGATAACATAATACCAAGATGAAAAAAGTAAAACGTTGAGCTAAAGTTACTAAACTCACCAAGAAGAATTGCAGGGCTGTGTTGTAATCAAAAAAAAAAAAAAAAAAAAAACCTCACCCTTAAACTCTCATTTGATGCTTATTAGATGACTCAGATCTACTATAAACTAAAATGAACGTGTGAGTTGATACCTTTTGGGAGCGACTGCAGTTTTTCACCCATCCACAGATATTTAAAAAAAAAAAAAAAAAAAAACTCCACCAGATTTCTTCACATTCAATGTGCAAAACGTTTACCTTCCCCATCTCCCTGCTCCAAAACCTACAATGACCTGCTGATTGAATGACTAACTGTGAGAGCCGTAGTTAAAGAGAGTTTCAAAGCCGGGAGAAGTGAAACTGATGGAGCACAAGCCCATTATCAGAGCCATTATTGTGCTTATTTATTTATTTATTTTTTGGTCAGGAGTGACACTAGAAATTGGAGTGGTGCAACCAGCCCATAAAGGACTTTCCACTGAAATGAATGAAGTAAACTTTGTATTTCAGATTAGCCTCAAAATGACCTAAAAACATGCATTAGTGAAATTCAGCTCCATTCACCAAGGTATATAACCCCCCAAGCCCCCAAAATTAGAAATCCACTGTAAAGCTGAAACTTAAAAACAGGATTTTGTGTGGGCTATTCTTGACAAATTAAGTTTTTTTTTTCAGGCTTGATATTCACCAAAAGAAAGGCAGCATTCTTCAGTAATTTTCCCTCATTTGTTGTAAAGTAAAAATTTAATTTTATTACAGCACAGTCAACTACCATAACCATAACTACTTTCAGTTGTCATGGAAATGTTGCACATATCAAAAACAGCAAAATAAATTTGAGGAATAGAAGTCGTTGTATCTGACCTTGATATTGGCGCCTGTCTCTTTAAAAACTTCCTACACTTTTTTTGAGGATTTGCTTATTTTACATCTGGTTTAACATGCTTTCCCTTTTTTTTTTTAATTACAGCTCATCCATGAATACACCATGAAAGATAACCCGAAGAACTACAAAATGCAGTTTTCAAATGGTAATTTCAGTTATTGAAGGAAAAGAGATATCCAAATCAACCAGACTTTTTGTAAGAAAAGCAATTTTCCATTGTTGTTAAATACTTTACCAAAGTAGGTCCTATCAAACAACATGAGGTAGATGAAAAGATTTTTAAAAAAAGGAACATATCCTGTGCAGATCCAAAGAAATGCACAAACAGAGTAAAAACAAAGTTATTGACATTTGTGTGGCAAGAAAGTGATCCGAAACAAACAAACTAGTTCACATCTGACTGGCTTACAAAAAGGTCGTTAATATTCTGACTAACAGATCTGCAAAAGAGAGACAGAGAGCTAAAACTCCCATTATCCCAAACTCCTGCTGGCACCAAGGTTGGGAGAACTAGTTATTAGATTCAGGGAACAATAACTTATTCACATAGAGCCACGTTGGTTTGGGTTAGGGTTTCTACAATTAAATAATTTGAAAGCTCCTTTTTTTTTTATTTAGTCAGTTATCTGTGGCATTAAGATGTGTTTGCTGGTCTAACTTTTCCTTGGCACAATTTCCATGAGCACTAAGCCGTTCCTCTATGGAAGAAAGCTTTGATGAACGCCTTTTGTACAAACCCGGCGTGCTGAAGGGTAGAGGGATTAATTTGACCACATAAAGCTGCATCTGCTTCGCTATAATGCAGTCCCATGTGTGACCTTATCGCCCTGTCACACTCACCACAACAAGGCGGTGGATGTTATTGTGCTGCAGCTGATGGCATCGCTCCTCTCGGCCTCCTGTCTCCTCCACTCGGCCCGGGCCCTAATTAAGGCTGGATTTAGACGGTGGCATTTGGGTTTGTGTGGGCAGAACAATGCTTTCTGGTGAAATGGCCACATCAACGTGATGATTCCTCTTCGTCTTCAGCAAACCTCCACCTCCTCTTTCTGTTTTCCCGCCATTTCTGTGATTCACCCAGTGATCCATGCAGATGTCCCCTGCTTCCTCCCTCCCCCCCGCAGTGGCGGCGGCGGCGGCTCGTCTAATTGTTATCATATTTTCTCATCTGCAGACTCTTGCTTTAGCTGCTCGGGACACACATAAATACCCGCTGACGTTTATTGAATGTCAAAGGCCACTGGGCGGCTGATTGATTCTGACCCCTTTTCAGTGATGTCAGAGTGTGATTTGTTGCCACATCATGGCAGTCTTAAAAAGCTATTTTCTCCACCAGTGGAAATACTAACTATCACTCAGGGAGGAAAGCGAGACTTGAATAACTAAGAAATTAAGATTAATGGGTGTTTTAGGAAGCCTGCCGGAAACCATGAAGATATTCTTGGACATGTTTAAAATGGGAATGTCACCAAGTGGCAATAATTAATGGATTTTTGGCATAACTTGAGAGAAAGGGCGAGACCTTTTGTCTTTTTTGAGTTTGAGTGTTGAGGCATGTTAAAGGGATTTGCTCTGGGGTAAACATAAAAACTGTCCTAATTAGGCAAGAGTTTAAGTTGAACAGTTATCACGATAATTTACACCCTAATGCAGGAATAAATAAAGCATCGGTAGCAAAGTCCAACAAGAATTAGACCACTGTTAAGATTTACATCGACTGCTTCAGTTGACTATTAGCACTTACAAAGCACAGCCATTAAACCAAAAACTGCAACAGCTACAAGCTAAAGAATGTCGTCTTAAAGAAATAGTTGCAGCTGCAGTAAAGTGAAGGTTTTCGCAGCCCGCAGAGAGACATCTCATTTCTTTGCTTTTTTTTTTTGTCACATCCAATGTTTGTTAGAAAATCAAACAACTGTTACAAGGATAACCGGAGTAAACACAAAAGCAGTTTTCATTTCATTTATTGAAGGTAAAAGCTATTCAAACCAGCCTGACCAAATGTGAAATTGCTTAACTTTAGTTTTTTTGGGGTGTTTTTTCCCCAGTGGTGGACTTGATGCTCGATCTTCTGTTTCTCTCAAAAGCTGTGTTGGTTTTACTGGACCTTACAATAAAACTCAACTTAGATCTCATCAGTGCACAGACTATTTTCTCCAAATTCTTGAGGATTATCAAAATGGTTTTTGTAGGATGTGGGATCTGTGTTGTTGTTGTTTTTTTCTTTCCACTTTTTCCATGCACGGAAAGTGAGGCCTACAGTAAACATTGTCTTGTGCTCTTTTGTGACCTCTTGAATGACTGAGTAGTTTTGGTTGATCTTCCAATCCCAGGACGTTTCACCACCAAGTGTTTTCTGTTTGTGGGTAATGTTTCTAATTCAGGTTCACTGGAGTCCCAAAGTTTTGTGAATGGGTTTTTTTTGTAACCCTTTCCAGACTGATAAATATCAATACATTTGTTTTTGTTGCTGAATTTCTCTATACAAGAAATTTGCCTACTTCATGATGGCAAAGACGTTATATTTCTTTTAATTCCTTTTTTATTTTATTTGTCTAGTACTTGTAGGACCTGTGTGTGGCTAGTAAAGTCTTACAAACAAATGAGCATATTCAGAACCTGTTTTCACCTGACTATTTTTTTAGCAGAGTTAACAGAAAAAATTCTGAATCTAGCATAAAATCTGAGTTAAAACTTAACACATCCATATAAATACAACATCGGCTTTTTAACACCAACTACTTCAAGCAAACAACCTTAAATGTTACGGCTTCTCGATATAATCACACTGCAAAAGTCTACTTTACCGTAAAAGTTGTTTTTCCAAAAGATTTTTCCAACAGTGACTTCAACAAGGTCTTCATTCAGATTGAGCAGTTTCCACCAGAGTCCACTCAAACAGAAAAGATGAGCAACAAGTGTGCATCCCATTCTGCTTCCCTCCTTCCACCACTTGCAGTGGAACTGATCGATATTTCCTCTGGGTTTTTTTTTTTTTGTCACCATTTAACTTACAAGACATCAAGTTTGAGTGCTACTGAATTGACTAAATCAGAAACAGCGTGATACCCGTGTTGTGACAGGCTGAGCAATTGAAGGACAGAGAGCGTGGAAGTTGAAAGTGTCAAAATGAGCTCTGTCGCGCTGACGAGTTAATGAACTGTGTGACTGCTTCAGTGTGTTCTACAGAAACCCTTCGGTTGGATGTCAGACCTGTCCCTCTGCATGCAGAAGTCCCCTGAAATCTTGTTTGGGGATTTTAGCGTTCTGGAACGTGCACATTTGAGGGGGTAGATGTGTGCAAATTTGAGTTTATTCGCCTGCTTATAGAGTAATTTTACCAAGCAAACTATTATTCTGCAGATGAAGTTTGCTCAGATTTAAATTAGTTGGTGTGTGTGTGTGTGTTTTTAAGGTAGCATATTTCACCACAACATAGCTTGAGTGACATTGGCAAAGACGAGACCTGTTTGCATCATTTAGAGTGCATAAAGAGATACCGCTTGCTGAAAGCCGGAGGTAATTTTAGTGTACGAGAAGGAAAAGAAAAACAATCATGTACACTAACGGAAAAAAAAAAAAATGTCACAAAAGAGTCGAGTCATCCACTCTTTTGAGATGTTTCTAATATTTAGGGAAAGAAATCTGTAATAAAACAAATAGCCAGAAGTGTGCTTCAAAATAATTCTTCAAATTCTGTTTCCAAATTTGGAAGAGGAACTTGGGAGCCAAATGAGGAGAAGGAGGTGACAAGCTGGAGCACAGGCAGCACAAATTAACAGGGTGTGTTTTTTCATTCTACCTTACTCTAATAGTACACGATCTGACACATTTTTAGGTAAATTTCAGCTACCTTTTCTTGAGGCTGTTTGGAACCAGTCTGATGGAAAAAACCTGTATGATCTGTCAACCCGAAGCAGCCACACTGGAGTGTGCCACACTTCTTCACCTCTGTTTCCCCATCAGCTTCTTGACTTTGAAAATATCATCAAGGCCAATCAATTGTGCCGCTCGCTCGAAAACACAGGACAGCACAAAGCGCGGGCTCGCCATTACCTGCTCATCCACCCACGTTATCACTTCTTCCTGCGGACGGCAATAAAAGAGGAAGACCGAGTGACATTTTGGAATACAGATTAATGAGCGCGGGATTGTCAAGAAGAGAAGACACACGACAGAGGTCAAGCGTGTAATGACTGACCTTAAATCCAGCAGTGTCCAAAAAGTAAATGTGTGTGTGTTGCCAGTCTGAAGAGCATACTTTTTTCCCACCCCCCCCAATCCTATTTCATATTATTTTGTATTCATTGGCTTATTTTGTGTGAACTTGTATTATTGTGGTTCAGTAATTTTGCTACCAGTCTCCATATTAAATTTTGTTAAAATCTGAGAATTAATGATCTTTAGCTGAAAAGGGCTTTCAACATATTTACTTTTCATTAGAGCTTTTATAGACATTAGAAATGCCTGAACTGGTGGAACAGATGCGTTCCCATTATTTAAAGAGGGCAGGCGAAGTCACACTTTGGCTTCCTCACTTTTTGTTTTTCTGCGTTATGATGAACATCGTCGTAATGCCAGCGCAATTAGGCGGTCACATTTAAACAGCCTCCTTCACTCCATGTTTCATGGCTCATATTCATCAGTGCATCATATTTGGAGATCATTAACTCATTAACAAAAATGCATCACAACACAACGCAATGCAACTTTGCACAGTAATATTTTTTTAGATAGAATTGACCATTTAGCATAATTGGTTTATTTGTTTCACATGGCTTAAAAACGTGAGAGTCGGTTGCTGTATATTTCAGTTTGAAACAGAAATGTTTTTTTGTTTTTTTTGTCACATTATGAACAAATTATTCTGCATTAACTACCATTTCCAGCACCACCACCACATTTCCAGCTGCTGGCTGAAGAAGTAGATGAAAACCGCTCAGTTGTCCCTACGAAGCGATCGATGCGAGTGTTGACCGTGAGAGTCGGACCGCTGAATCTCTTCACATAATTTCAGATCACATTTTCTTCAGCGGCAGAAAATAAATGCACATCTGACGGCGTTGCTGCGCGGAGAGAGAAGACCGACAGCACACACAGAGCTGCGTTAAAGAGTCTTCGGCTCAAACTTTCTCACTTGTGGTTTTTAAAAAAAATGTATATGTCACAGACGAGTTCTAAATCATATCACAACTAGGCCAAGTACTGCTTCTTTTGGGTGCTGCTGCTGCTGCTACTACTACTACTACTACAAAAAAAGACTTGTTCTAAAAAAACAATAGGACTAAAATAGAACATGTGTGGTAACATCATTTCAATCTGGAAAGACTCAGATGGAGAAAAAGAAACAATTAAAAGATTTAATGACAGGAAAGAATAACAGTTCTTTGGCACTCGGGCCCCGGCAGCTGATTTGAGCTGAGATTTGCTGTGAACTCGGGTGAACATCCAGGAAGCTGATTAGGGAAGCTCTCCCCCAAAAAGGGGAAGGGGCCAGGGCCCGAGGGAAAGTGAGACCTAGAACTTGTGAGCTGACTTGAGAATGCAGAGAGGAAAGTAAGGAACAGGTGATCAGCCAAAGGAGTGTAGATAACTAGAAAGGTGAGATGCTGGGACATGGGCCAGCTGCAGGGACAGAGAAAAGTTAGGACATGGACCAGGTATAGGAGCAGAGAAACGCTGGGACATGGGCCAGCTGCAGGGACAAGAGGGACATGGGCCATCCACAGGGGAGAGGAAAGCTTGCAACAGAAGATAGATGTAGAGAGGTGGAGGGAGACTCACCGGGTGCATAGACTTAAGATGCGGCGAACGGTGAGTGCGCTTGGAATGCGATCTGTAGGTGGCAGCATAATGACACGAAGAGGAAAACAGGACAAAGCACAGGCTTAGTACACATACATGGGTGAGATAGACCAATCACCACCAGCGAAATGTGCGGTGCATACACAGCTGACAAAACGACTGAGATGTCTGGACGAATGTAAGAGGAAAAAGCTGATGACAACCACCAGCCGAGCTGCTGAAGAGACGACGTTGGTATGCCTTGCACGGCTACCGATGTGGCTGCTCCTATTCTGAACGAATGGCCCGAAAATTGGCTGGGAGGGAGGTTACACGCAGCTAATAGTAACCTCAGGTGCTTGAGAAACCAGGAACCGGACATGATGAAGCCTTCCGGGGTTAGGGTTAGGGATATCTCTTAAGAGAGCGAACTTGAACATGGCTAGATAAGGGCAGAACGGACCATTATTACGGGCCATAATGACAGTACAGGCATCTTTAGTTTTGGAATACTTGAGAGATAGGCTGTAAAAGTCCACGTGAACGCTAAGATCAGAAACCGCCAGGTCTGGAGATGAAATTAAAATATTGTTAGGAGATGTGAATTCCCCCAAACAGAGAAGACCATAAAAAGCTAAAAGATAAGTACTCGAAAGGAGCCTCTTAAGATAAGGGGAATAGGAACTGCGACTGAGGGTACTAAGTAAATTAATGAGGATAGGAAGTGGAATAGGTTTCCTGCTATTAGGAGGAGAGAGATGAGTATTAGATATACCCTTCAGCAGGAGCCTGAGAACATGGTTAGAAAACAAACTACGAGTGGGGGAAGGCCGGTGAAGCAGGGAGAAAAACTTGATTCCGGCAACTAGACTATAAATATAAGACGGCGACAAATTAAGATGCTCAAAACAATGAGAAATAAATGTCGCAACTGTGCTAATTTGAACAGGGTAAAGGGGGGGTCCTATAGAAGGAACAGAATTTAGCAAACTTGTGCCAGGCAAAGGAGTATAATTTGAACGTGGATGGAGCGAGGCTAGCTGTAAGGTAATGTTTAGCCGACTGAAGCAAAGGTAAGAGAGAAGGGGAGATTAATTCAGGGAGAGGTTCTCAAAGGGGGGAACTGGCGTCGGGAGGAGGTCGGCTGCAGGACAGCGACGACAAAATATCTGAAATTGAAGACGAGACAGAGCATCGGCAATAACGTTAGAATGACCTGGAACGTGATGCGCAGTAAGAATTAAATTGTTAACCACGGACTGCCAAGTAATGCGACGCTTAAAGGGCATGATGGATTTGGAGGAGTAGCGGCCCTTGTTAATGGCTTCGACAACTGCGGCATTATCACAGAGAGCTACAGTGTGCTTGCGTTTCCACTGATTTCCCCAAAGGCAGTAAGCTACGGCGATGGGGACGATTTCATAAAACGCGGAAGACTTGGACTGAGGAATGAAAGAAAGGCATTTTTTTAGCAAACCAGCTGCCCTGGAAAAACCCGCCGATGGGGCAGCATCGGTAAAAAACTGAATGGAATCTGATGAAAGAACAGCATTGTCATAAAAAAATGAGAGATGCCATTTCATGAGTTGAGCATAGGCAGCAGGAAGCGGCTTGAGTAAGCATTACAAGAATCTCCATGTCTACAATGGACCAATTAATTATCTGACCTGAGCGAGAAAGAACGGCGGCAGCTTTGGAGGCAAAAGCTTTATGATATTGGTAAAAAAAAAAAGGGACCGGCCATATTGCAAATGAAGGTCAGCGATCAGAGCCAGGTAAGCCGTCCAAATTCGATCCTGCGGTCAGGATAAGCGGAACAAATGACATCTCTGAACACTCTGAACATGCTAAAAGCAGCCAAGAACTGACCAATGGAAAGATCCTTTGAAAGACAGGGATCGGAGGATTTGATTATGGCAGAAAAGTGCTGTGATCCACAGCTGGGGAGGGGAGTAGGATGGAGGCCAAATTAACATATTGCTCTTGAAGTATCTTAGTGCGGAGTCGAGGAGAAATGTTTGAATTCTGAGGTGTATAAATGATGCCTGTCAAAGGAAGAAGAGGTCTGGAAAAGAAATCAGCACAGCGTGTAGAAAGGGAAAAGAAAGAGAATAAAAGGGGAGACAGGTTTACCAGAGGAGGGTAGAGGACGGGCATTGGCGAAGGTGAAAGTTGGCGAAAGGACGCCGGGTGGGGAAAGGAGAGGAACTGAAGCTGATGCGATGCCACTGGAAGCGCTCTGTTGTTGCAGCAAGGAAGATAATGAAGAAATGTAACGCTGAAGAGTGTCCACGGAGGCGACGAGGGAAACGAGAGGGGGTGCTCCTGATCCTGGGCGGAAGGGAGGAAAGAAGGGCCAGAGCTTGAGGGAGCCGGCTAAAGGGGCACTGGACCCGGCGTTGAAGCAGAAGACGGTCCGGGAAAACAAACATCCAATTGGGCGGTGAGAGGGCGAGCCTTGCGTCGTTTGAGCGGAGGATTTATGAGTTCTCTTCCTGCTAACCGGAGGTGGGGCGCTGAGGAGCAGGAGCAGGCGGAGAAAGACGAGACGGAGAAGCGTCATCAGGTGGCAGAAGGGCGGCTAGGGACGCCACTTGTGGAGAACTGAGGCCCGAAGAGAGAGAGATCAATTTGAACCTGAGAATAGAAGCCGGGGACAAATGATCCAGGTGCGAGGCCAGGCGAGCACTGCGCCGAACGGATGAGGGGGAACAGGGACCGGGATCCCGACGAGAAGCGAACGGGGAACCGGGAGGATTATCAGACTCAAAGTCAGACATTGTGATTGCGTACCAACTTGAACGCAGCTGGAAGGTGGCTGACGGCATGGGTGTGGATCCTTATATGCAGAACTTGATTGATGATTGGATGCACCGGGTGAGGACCGGTGTTCTGACTATTTGTCATACCCGTCAATCCAACATACCTTATGGTAATGCGCACATCGATGTTACGTCACATACTGCTTACTCAGCAGATTTCTTATAAACCCGTCATACCTGTGTGTTATGTTTCTCAGACGTTTACGGTAAATTTGATTTAATTAAGCTGCTATGTTAATCAAACATATTAACATAAACGACTTTTGCTGTTTCCAATATCGTTACCATACTGTTAACAAGACATTAGTCCCGTTTAGCGTCACTATGACTACAAATTTGGTCGGGATACTTTGTCCCTATAGCTAATCTACCTTTTTAATATTTCATTATTTCTTTAGAAAACTGCGCGGAATATGTCCTAAAAGTAGCACATGAATAACGCTGGATGCTGACCGAAGCTGTTAGGCAACAAGCAGAACAACACCCCTTTCTGGACACTGCGTGGAAATAACTATAAATAAATTTTTTTTATTTACCGTAAACTTCCAAGAAATAAAACGCTGAATCTTAGAACGATGAGTGTAGAGAATTTTAATCCTTGTTTAACTAAAATTAAAAGCCCAGGTCTTTTAGTAATGTGTCGTGAATGAGCTTTGTTGCCAGTCCATCACAAGGTCAACATGATTACACTCCCACAGCCACTCACAATGGCACTTCACACATTTGGAGGAAAACCTTGTGAGGCTTAAAGACAATTAAAGATAATTATAACTCCACAAAGAAAAGCTCCCAGATGAGACCTGAAGATATTTTCTGATGTCCAGTGTAAGCTACTCCCCCACCAACGAGTCACAGTGCTTTCTTTTACTGTCTTCTCCCCAAAATCACGTAGACACAAAAGGTTCTGGATGGTAATTAGTGGAAATACCTGTATGATATTTGTTTTAGAGCAGATTACAGAAATTGGATATTTATACCAGTTTAATTGTTCTCACACTTTTAATCTTAAACCACAAAAGTTAATGAATTTTACCTAATTTTTGTAGTTTTTTTATTTTATTTTTTATTTGATGGAGCAACAAAAATGGTCCACAACTGAGAAGTGAAACGGGAAAAAAATTATCTGAAAACCGTGCATTTTTATTAAATCTCTTCTACTCCGACACCCTTGAGGTTTCATTTCAACTCCAGCTGTGCGTAATGTAATGCTTAGTATAAATCCATCTGCTCTCTGAAGACCTGCTAGAGAATATTAGTGACCAGTGTCAAGCTGAAGACCTCAGGTAAGGACAGTTAAATAACATCATCCGAAAATAGAAAGTGTGCAGCACAGTTGCAAACCTGCAAGACATAGATGGTAATCAGTGAAGCAGTCAAGAGGTCCTTGGGAACTCTGGAGAAATCCACAGCTCTGGTGGGAGAATCTGTTGACGGAACGGCAATTAGTTGCACAGTGCACTGTGGTTAAAAAAGGCACTTTTTAAAATTAAACTTTAATAAGAAGATTCAAAGTGGGGGAACAACAACAACCCATTTGAAGAAAGGAGTTGTGGTCAAATGTGACATGCAAATCATTATAGTGGCAAACACATGATGGACAAAGGGAAACGCAGTGGTGGCAGTATCATGCTGTGGGGATGCTTTTTTTTTTTTGGTCAGAGTTGATGAATATATGGATTGAGAAGAATCCAGGACAATTCTGGAAAAAAATAAATTGCAAGAGGATGGAAAACACTTCAGACTTAGGATAAAGTTCGTCTTTTGGCAGAAACGTGAACATCCAACCACAGCTCAAGCGAAATGATCTGGATCAGGTGTTTTTAGAGTGTGTGGTGTCAGAGCTGTTCATGGTGGGGTGCGAAATGAGAAGATAAGTAAAACAAATTAACTGCGGACATTTAGCCAACTTCAACAGGCCAACGCCAGAGACAAAACTGATAGATTTGCAGTACCTAAAGCTACGGTGAGTAAGAACTCTGGGCCAAGGAAAATAAGTAAATAATAATAGAAAAGCCCATGATTATGAGATGCACCACCAGTCTGCAAATCCCCAGGAGTTTTTCTTACAGTTTCTCAAGAAACTGTAAGAAACTGGACTGGTTCCCTCAAAAAGCCACTGGTGTAGATAAAAACCAAAATCTTTTTTTTTGTTGTTTTTAATCAACTAAGAGTCATGTCAAATGTCAAGCCCTTCATTAAAAAAAAAATAAAATAAACAAACAAACAAAAAAAATGCATGATAGATGATACTTGCTATGAAAATTAGAAGGATTAAATAAGGAAGCCGATTAACTTATCCTATGCTCAGAATCCTCCAAACTGTGATGCTCTGGAGGAAAGCGTTGTGTTTGTGGCTCGGGAAGTAATGGTCCCAGGATCTCCGCGTCTTCAGTGTAGGTATATGCATATAAGTATAACGTGAGAAGCTTCTCCAGGGTGCATGGGAATACGAGAGGCAGCCTGGTTGTAATGGGGAGCCTGCGCCCTCTTTTAACCGTAATGAGACAGAGGCTCTTATACTCCGTGGAGCAGGATGAAAATAGACACGTGTTCCACTGGAACACTTTAATCTTCTCTCTCGCCCTCTCTCTTTCTGCCACTGTCACACAGCTGAACAACATCTTGGGATATGGAACTGTGGGATTTGAAAACCTATATCTGCTCTGCGAGACAGAACTGGATCCCCGCTCTTCTTCTTCTTCTTCTTCTTCTTCTGCGCCCGTGCTGCAGTCATAAATTTTGCATGTGAGCGAACGGCGGGGAGGGATGGGACGCTGCTTACAGAGTGAGACTCTGCAGCGAAACAGAGGGGGAGAGAGAGGAGGGCCATGGCTGCTATTAAACAGCACAATGGTTGGCTTTTTGGGGCTGTGCAGAAGGGTGTGTGTTTGTGAGTGTGTGGGGACAGTGGGGGAGGGGGGGGCAAAAAAAAAGAAAGGCATTTCTGTGGGAGGCAATTTGAGTGTAGCAAAGCGAGTGACCACATGCAATCTGTTCAGCACAGCGGTGCTGGAGGTGCAACCCAGAGGCTTGTTTGGTATTCAAAGTGGGCTTTAATGCATTGATCCATGAAGGAAGGGATAGGATACACAGACGGAGTCACGCATGACTGTAAATCCACAGCCAGTCAACTATTAGGGGGTAATAACACTGACCAAAGGGGTGAATATGTCTACATTCAGAGAACAGGGTGGTGTGTTTGTGTTATTAGCCTTAAACTTGGGTGCAAACATGCACAGTTGCATGGGCATTAGCTCCTGACGGCACACAAACACAGCGGCTTGAAAAGCTATTTGTTCCCCTTGAGATTTCTTCTTCTTCTTCTTCCAACAAAGTTTCTCGTCAAACGCAGCCGGAGTGGACACAAAACGCAGCTTTCTTCAAAAGCTATCCGAACCACCCCGGCCCGGTGTGGAAATACTGAATAATTGCCCCCCGCTCCCCACTTTTTGCTTACGAGCCACACCGAAGCCTCATTTGTACCAAATGAGAAATGAGATAGAACCTGTAAGCTAATAAAAAAATCTAAAAAGAAAAGAAAAAAAAAAATCCAAAGTGATGTCCGTATTATAGCAAACTCAAGAAAGCCTCCAGTTGTTTTTCTATTGGACATTCTCATGAAGAGGACCAACAATCTGAAACTCATCCAGGATTAAGAACCAGAACAACATCTAAAGCATTGCAGACCTAACTTTCCTCATATATGATCATTGTCTCATAATAACAAGATTATTTGAGTCTTTCCTCAAAATGTGTCACTCTGTGACGGACTGGAGACCCAGCAAGAATGATCTAAGACTTTGTGAAGGTGTGTGTCCTGTTAAAAAAAAAAAAAGAAGAAAGAAAGAAAAAGGTCATTCTGACATTCAAACATAGTAGTAGTGGTGGTGTGATGGTCTGCTTCGCAAGGAAGATTCGCCGTAACTGGTAGAACTTAAGCACACGACTTTTTTAACTAAGAATATATCTTTTCCCCCTTATTAAGAGAAAACTGAGTTTTGTATTTACTCAGATTATCTTTGTCTGTTGTTACAATTTCACAGGAATCAGATAGGGAGAAACACTGCAACCCTGACATACCTTCACCTTTCTTTCTCGTCAAGTCACGGCAATCTGCCTTCACCCGCCGTTAAAACGGCAGAAGAAAACCATAAGAAGAGGTGAGGGGAGGGTTTTCTGAACGCCGTGTCTCCGGGCGGACTCTGACCGGATCGTGGGGGAATGTGAGACGGTTTTTACTCCTGCTGCCGTTTGCAGACGATCGAAGCTGATGTCGACCGGTGAGGCCGGCATTCGGTGGGCCGTGGATTACTGTGCCAGGCCGCCTGTCTTAGTTTATGACCGTCAAAGAAAATAATTCTCCATTTTTTTTTTCCCTTTTGCTCACAAATTACCTCTTGGCTCCCATCTCCTCCCACCCGTGCTGGGCTGGCTGGATTTATTATACCCAGCCAACACTTGACAGTGAGAATTTACTTAAGGGGGCGGGGGGCTTAGTTTCTCTCTCTGGCTGATTAATGTGTGTGTGGAGAAAGACCAAGGTATTCAGTAGCCATATATATGAAGGTAATTCAGTGGAAGCCCAAATCCGTTGAAGTTTTTTTTTATTATGCAGAAATACGACTTTAAAGATCGACAATGAGGCTGTAGATGAAAGAATCGATGGGATTTAGTAACTTTAGAAATATTAATTATTATCTAGCAGCATTCAGCAGCACCAATTTCACACTACATTTCAAACGGTGAAAGTGGACAAAAAAATTTACTTTTTTTTTTTTTTTTTTACAAATAAAAATCTGAGAAGTGGGACATGCAAGCCCCTTTTACTCAGAGTCCCATAAACAAAATCAAGTGTAGCCAGTTGACTTCAGTTGAAATAAAATCTTAAACAGACAATAGTGAAATGCTAATTACATAGCTAAGATAAGATGCCAAAGAGAGTAAATGTTAAAACATTAAAATAAACTCTTTGAACGGCTGTCACAATATCAAATTTTGGTGGATGACAAAATGTCCCAGGTGTTATAAACAATATTATTGTTTTGAGATCCACTTTAACATAACAGGTTTGCTCTCTCAAAAAGTAACAAACTTTAATTTTGCACGTGGCACTTAACACTGGAATTAGAAGGTATTTTAAATATCCAAGATAAATCACAACAACCGAAAACCTAAATGAAAAGGACATAAAAAGCACAGTCTCTCTAAACAAACTTGCCCTTAAAAAAGTGTTAATCATCAGAATGGAAGTGATAAAGCTCATTTCAGTTTACCCTGCGATTAATTGGTTAATTGCTTATTGTAACAGGCTCAGCTCTTTGGTTAAATTCAGAGCCAATTTCCAACAATTCTCACTCCAAAGGAATCCACATGACAAACATATCCAACTCATATCCAGAAATCCATACGCAACTCAGTAAGGACTAATCACATAAACAGATTCCAGTTCAGTCTTTGTTATGCGATGCAGTCCAATTCAGTCAACAGATGGCTTGATGTTTTATTTTCTGAGGAAGATTGAGTTCAGTCATTGACTTTGCAACTTCCTCAAAAACAAGCAAATTCTTCCTATGCCAGCGTTTTTTTATACTTCCCAAAGAGAAATCCAAATTCAACAAATAAGTTTCAACATGAAAAAACTCAATATAAGATCAGTGACTGCAAGGAAAAAAATTCAGATCGATAAAGCTCTACTCAACATTTTGGTGCAGGAACGGAAAACAGACAGCTCCTTTAAGTCAGAATGTCCACAATGCGGGACGGGAGTCTTTCCTAAATGTTGTAGCGATTAGCTGTGGACTTGGTTAGACTCTTATTTCATAAAAGTCGGGCTTTAACAAAGCTTCCAGTTTTCAAATGAGGCAGATCAACATCGTGGGAGTGAATAAATTAACTAAAGCTGGATTCCAACTATAAGTAATCAGATGTGGTTTGCTGCTTTATCCCTTGACAGCAACTGGCAAGTGCTACTGTGGATTTCTCAGCCGCAGACCGAAATCAATCAAATCTATTGTCAGATGAAGGTTGATGCTTTGCTTCGCTGTCTCAAAAGCCAGCTCAAATAATACCGCTTGCACTACAAAGAGGCAGATTTCTGTTCTTGCAGATCGTTGTCAGAAAGTCCAAAACATACATTCACAGACTCAGATTTTTTCTTTTTCTTTTTTCTTTTCATGCATTTGGTTTACTTTAGCAAAAATTCATTCCAATCTTTGGTGTGTCTGATATGAAAGTTTACTGATAATAACAATGCTCATCTTGTCCTTTGTGTTTCAAGCTCAAAAGCCCATTTAGCAGCAGTTAAGGCACAACTTTTAAACTCTTCCAGGTGGTCGCAGCATTTGGCAGGAGAACAGGCTCTGCTACTTTGTGACACATTCGCAACGACCGGAGCGGCACTCTGCGCGATGGAAAGATCACACTAATGCACACGCAGACACAGGCGCAGATACCAGCCGGGGGGGAAGTGAGAATCCCACAGGTGTCTGTTTGCTATCTCCTCCGCTGTCAACACAAAGGCAATGGTCCGTTGCTTTTTTTTGTCACGCACGCTGACCCTCTCCGTCTTCCCCGGAGCCTCACACGGACTCCTGTGTAGACGGAGAGGCAACGCTGTGCTTGTTTCATCCAGCACTCAAACACTCGTGTGCGCTGCGCCACTTTTGAACGTGCTGAATCTAAGTAAAAGTTGCGTGAATGCAGCATTATCACAGGGTGCTGTTTGGCTATTGGGGCTGCTGATGTTTTTGCACAAGATCGATGAAATAATTAAGAAAGACTCTTCAGCCTTACGTCAAATCAGGAGCAAAGGGGTTGAACTGGATGCAGTTGGGTGTTCAAACGAAACAATGCTTAAAAACACGTTAACACCGGCTTTGAATGGAATAAACTGGACCGGCGTTAAGCTTCTGGAAGACGTCTGTAGACATTCGACGTCGACCTCATCGTAACTTTTTGTGGACGCAAAGAAACGTCACTCAAAGCTTGACGAAGGGGATCAGAGAAGCCGACGGATGTGCTGCGGAGGCCCGCAACACACCTGCAGCCGTCCCTTTCTTTCTGCCTTGCTGCCTTGAATCAAACAACACAAACAGTAGACGGCAAAAAGGACAAAGTCAGGGATGGAAATCCATTCTCTGTCTGCTGCCCGTAGACAGAAGAGGTGCTCACTCAATTCGAGCTCAAAGATTCTCTGCAAGCTGAAGGAAGGCTGGTGACTGAGTTGCTCCATCTTCCGTCCCTGATCCCCCGTCCTCGTATTTCTATTAGGAGTTGAACAATTTATTAAGATTAGATGTAAGTTTAATGATGCCTTGCGGGAAAATGGGTCATTGCACATCACTCTGAGTATTAATAGAAATTAGAAACAATGTCTGATTGCAATGTATGGGCCGACACAAGGTTTAAGCCTCTTCAAAATAAATGGTTCTGAATCGATAATGACTCTAAAGGCTCTCTGTCACAGTTTTACATGCTCGAAGCTCAAGTTCGGAGAGCAGTTTTAATTTATCTGACTTAACCTGGTCCCTTCAATAGACAGCAACCCAGATTCTGGGGGTGATGTGGTTCTTTGGGAAAACCAGGCAGTCGGTAACTGGGGAGGCTTTTGGGTTAACAGCTGGGGGATAAGTCGGGGTTCCCTCTGGAGTTCGAAGCCTAGCTCTTGAAGAATTACGTCCTTCTATTGATGATCTCAAAGACTTTCTTCCATTCAAAGCTTTGGCCTCTACAAAGCCCCAGTTTTAGCTATGAACTACGTTTAACTGTCTAGTTTGTGCCAAGAAACCTGCTCAATAAAAAGTGGTAAATATTCTATTGGGATAATGCTAGGAGGTAATTGGTGGCTGCAGAATGGGCTTGGATTCTCTGCAATTTGCAAAGGGACATTTAGCCACATCATACTGGACAGCTGTTTTACTTTTTCACCCTCTTTTGATGAAAGAAAACCCAAGCAAAAAGTTAAACTTGTTTGAGTTGATCTTACTGTATGGAAAATTGTACAGTAGAGGAATGATTAATGGTAAGGCAATGGTGGAAGACGCTTCCTGCTTAAAGATATAAAGCTGGTCTGTTGTTTCTTTTTGTGGTTTAATAATAAATGACCAATAAGAGATCTGCATTGTTTTTGATTGTTATCTTAACGACATATCAACAAAGAAGGTCAGCTTCTTCTAAACCGTGGAGTTTTTACACAAAATAAACTTATGTATATGACAAAGTTTTCAGATCCTATTACGTTATTCTCTTTTCATGTTTCATATTCATCTCTCTGTTGGGTTTGCTCATCTCCACATAAATAAAATCTCTTTAAGTCTCACTGAGAACCAGCCCACAAGCTTGGCTCAGGTCTCTTTTGGACGTCTCTTCGTTTTTGTTGCAGAAACATTAAACTTCATCCAGGATGGATGGGAAGTGTTATTGCATCGCCAGTTTTAGCTCACTCCAAACACGCTCTCCTGTCTTGTGGCCAGAATCTGGCTGTGTCATGCTGCAACTTTTGCAAGAGCTCTCCTGAAGACACTCTTGTGTTTATCCAGTGGTGCTTTTTAAGTTTTTGGTTTGTAGAGACGCAAACCTTTAATTCAGATTACGGTGATGAAGGTTTTAAATTGAAAAGTCCAGATAGCTTTTTTATTTTTAATTATTGCCTTCAGCATCTATATCTATTACAATTTGTCTATCAGGAGCTTACACAAAAACTCCCAAAGCCTTACACTGCCATCGCTATGCAGTAAACAACCATTTGTGGAGGTGCTTAAAGCGAGGCGTCCAATTCAGGTTGGAAGGAAAACTGGATGTAGAAAATGTTTTAATGGTGGTTTGATTCAAAAACAACAAAAAAACAGACAATATGTAAACAACTGAATCAAAAATTATAAAGGCCTTAATACACATCCCTGTGCTGTCCCATTTTCTTGTACCGACAAACTTCTTATTCTTACAAAGTGAAAATTGTGGTATAAAATATGTTTTTTAAAAACGTATGCTACTGTACTTTCATTTAACATTTATAAAGTATTTTTAGGTGATTTTTAAAAATATATTGAAGGCAGTGGTCACAACAACCCAAACGATATCAACGTTTGGGTCTAAAAACGCTAGCTAGGGAAGCTAACGAGTGTGTTGATTTGCTCAGTTGGGGAACAAATCAAGGCTGTGCTGTATGCTGGAAATTTTAAACGTGAGGCCATCATCTGTCTTTTAGAGTAAATAAGAAATGAGAGAATACGTCCAGTTGCTTTTTATATAAGCAGTTAAGCACATTTTTCACGTGAAAAATGCGAAAACCCTCTGCGAGGCACTGTATTTAAGCTAAAGTTGATTGTGGGCTGGAGCCGTTTTCATCAATAATGCAAGGAAGCAGTCTCTTTTTCAAAAATATATATATATCTTGATTGATGAGGAAATAAAATGAATTTATTTTAAAACAAATTGGCAAAACTACAGGACGTGAACGTTTCTTTCTGCTCAGCTTGGTGACTTATTATATGCTAATTAAAAACAAACGTGCCAAAGTACAGACATAAAATCATATCTGTCTTTTCAATCTGCACCCATCTGTCCCGCCGCTCAGAATGCTCCTCATTGCCAGCTCATCCCTATCATGGCTCCATCAGATGTCTCCCGCCGCTCCAGCGAGAAGCCACGCAGCTATCCAAGTGAACTTAATCAATTCCTCCTTCAGCGGAGCACAATTCCACTGTTACAGGACCTCACACCGCCATCCATCCTGCCGCTGCTCACCGCGGCGGCGGCAGCCGGCTGCGCCACACAGATGGGCCTCTGCTCTGCCATGAAATAAGCTCAGTTTGTCCTCATGGAGATGTGCTCCGTGTGTTGTGAGCGTGTGAGAGGGGGGACACGCGCAGCAGCGGCGGCGGGCCACGAGCTTCTGATAAATTCTGGTGCACTACACCTGACAGTCACCGAGAGACGAATCGGAGTGGTTTGGCATTCTGGTCTGTTGGGCTGAAGGTCACTCCTATTGTGTAGGTCCCTTGCATTGCCGTTAAAGATAACAAAGACAATATTGATGCTTTTCACGTGTTGTTGTGCTCTTCTCATTGGCAGCTTAGCTGGAAAAATCAGAAGCATTTTTTTCTCTCAGTGGGAAAACTGTTTGATGCGATATGTTTTTTTTTGTGTTTTGTTTTTTTTCTCAACTAACATTTTCAGACTGCATAGTTTTTCTCTTTTTAAACTCAGTTAGAATTCACTTTTATATTCAAGTTCTTATGACCAAATACATACACACACACACACACACACACACACACACATATACATATAAACTATAAACTAAATAATAATCACCCTGTGTGTAACTAGTCTACATAGCGTTACTATTAAATTAAATCTCTAAAATAAATACACATGTTAATCTAATATGAAATGATTCAGACACATGTACATATTTTGTGTTTAATAATCTTCTGTCTAAAACACAATTTGTCAACGCTTCCAGGGCCAAATTTGAAAACAACAACAAAAAAAAAAAAACTAAGTTTCTCTGCTCCATCTTTTTTTTTCTCATTTTTGAAATATTTGTCATCTGTTGGAACAAAAACACACGGACATCCCAATTTAAATGAAAAAACGGTAACACTTAACCAATAAATCATTACTGATATAAATTTGTTATAAAAGTATTACTGATTGCACTTTTAAAATGAGGTAACTTTATGTTATTAAAGGTAAAGTTTAAACAGTAATGATTTCCTGGTTAATGTCAAGTTGTCATAACAAAGACATTTTGAATAATGTCAACTTTGTATTAAAAGTGTCATAATTTACCGAATGACGCTTTATGACAACAGTCATAAATATTCATGAAGGCTTATTGATGTTCATGACAGGTGTTATGTCATGTTTATGAAAGTGTCATGACAGTCTTATTCACCCCCCTTCAAATAAAGTGTTACCGAAAAAACTGCTTGACATGCAGTCCTCTGACAGTCATAAGGGGTCAGAGCGACTGTTCAACCAATACCTTTTATTTATATATTTTTTTTATTTTTGGCTCTAGTGGCCTTTATTTGATAGTTAATTGGCAGGAAGGTGGGTAATGAGAGAAGGGAGAAGACATGCAGCAAGGGTCGCTAAGGGTGGGAATCGAGCCTGCTACGGCTGTGTCGAGGACTAGAGCCTCCATATGTGGGTTGTGCTTAACCCCACTAATACCTTTTATAAGGAACTCACAATTAGATCATTACTCAAATATTAAGGAATAAAACTAATGTTTAACTTTTCTATAAATGTGTCTTCAGTCTGTCTTCCATCTTTGCTGAGACCAGAGCAGAGCTGCTCATTCCAGTCGTCGTCTCTGTAGACTTCTGAAAGCGAGTTCTGACAAAAAAAACAACAAAAAAAAATATATATATATATATAAAGAGATCTAACCACTTGCATCACATCTGATGCCTGTCACTTCAGCAGCAGACATGTTTTCCTCCTAAATCAGTTGCTATAGTTGAGCATTAACTCCCCGCAGCCTCAGTAAGACACTCCACTCCATGGAGGAGAGCTCACTGCCACTGTTTTTTTTCCCGAGGAGCAGCAAGCCCGGCGTAGTTATTTCTCTGTCCGAAAACCGATAACCTGTAATTATTGTGGAGAAACCCGGAGGGGGAAATGGTGGGGTTGGCTGACATCTCCATGTTTACCGCCAAACAGCTGCTGTCAGAGACCGGGGATGTAAGTGATGGTGTAAATACGTACAGTGAGAATTAGCTGCTGCGCTACCCTTTTTTTAGGGGGGTAGGGGGGGGGGTGTTTGGAGGCTGAGGAACATATCGGAGTGTGAGAGGAATTTAATGTAAGCTCAGTGTTGTTAGGTCTGAAAAAAACAAAAAAAAACAAAAAAAAAACATTCCCGAAGAAACACGGCCGGTCAGATGTAGAAAAACAGGCCAGCTCCAGAACGCCGCAAACCTGTTGAACACTTGTCCATTTTGTCATGTTACAACTAAAGACTTGAATGTTTTTGAAATGTAACATGACAAGCCAACACTAAGTGGTATGCAGCTACAAAAGTGTTAGGAAGAAAATACTTGTGAGTGAAAAGTTTCTTTAAAAATAACATTTTGTTTGCTCGTATCAAAACCTCTCTATGCTGAGATCCCTAAAAAAAACGAATTAAGTCACTTTAATAGAGTCAACCTGTGTGTAACTTAAAGAGGGGTGGATATAATAAACACTTCATATCTTACAGAGCACTAGGAAATTATGATAAAATAGAAGGAGCTTACAGCCAGAGCTACAGTTCAATGATTTAGATAAAAGCATATTCATGGCATGGAATGGCCCAGACCTAAATCTAACTGAGAATATCTGTAGTTTAATACATGGAAAACCAATGAAATCAAACAATCAGTTTCCTGTAAAGCTTTTTTTCTTCGTTATGTAACTCTTATGCTTTTTTTTTATCAGCTAATGCGTATATATATATATATATATATATATATTTTTTTTTTTATATATATATATATATATATATATATATATTTTTTTTTTTTCTTGTTGCTGCCTAAGTCGTTTCTTGGTCCCACTGCACTCGCTGTCTGACCTCAGTGTTTCTCCTGCATCCCTATTTGCCCTCAGGTTGTAGACTGGCAGCTTCCAGTTAAAATCAGGTGGGAGGAATAAAAAAAATAAATAAAAAAAAAGCAGCATCTCTAGAATACCCCGAACGTGATTAGGGAAGCAAATTCTGTGGACACCGAAAAAAATTTGAGCTCATAATTTATCTATTCTAATCTTTCCTGACAGGAGTATTATTATTATTTTTTTTTTTTTTGAAGGATTTTATGTTTTCCTCCCATATTTCCTCAGCAGCATTAATGTGGAAAACTTTCAGCTGGGAGCTCAGAAAGAGCTGCTCGCCTCCTGGATCCTGCAGCTCGACACTCCCTGCCTGCTGCTGCTGTCTGGGCAGCTGAATATATTTGTTCAGACGGAAGTTTCGTGGTGCATATGTTGGCTTGCTCGGTTTTTTTTTTTTTTTTTTTTTTTTCTGGCCTCCTGTAATTATACTGGCAGTACATATAGATTTTTGAGTCATTAGACCCACACCTGCACCCGGTGCTTATTGACTCCTCTCTTTTGCGTGTGCATTTTAATTCCCGGGTTTTTATCCGCCTAAAGGTTTAAATTTCCTGGAGTTTTGTCGTGTAATCCTGTTTAAAAATCAGCCTGTCTGCCTCATTTAAGGTCATGGGGCGCACTCTGTCTTAGTCATTCTCTTCTTTTAATTAATTAGCCCATCACATTCAGCCATCTTATAGATGTCAACTCTTCCTGTTTTCCCCAAAAATGTGAAGCTGCTGTCACAAGATTTCTTATCTTGCCCCGTGTGTGGGCATATCTAAAATCTATTGCTTCAAATTTGATAAAATTAGTTTCGTTTGCAAAATCACTGGCTCTATCACTTATTTTTTGTAAGATAAAGGGTGGAACATATACGCCAGGTTACCGTCAAAAGACAGAAGAAGTTGCTTTTTTTCAGTAACTTGCCTGTTTTTATTGTTTTTCTGACCATCTTGGCCTGACAGTTTGACACCCTGCACACACTCTATGAGTGTCTGACACGATGGGACTATTTGCTGGATTTGCCAGAAAATACACTGTTCAGCCAAAACTATTTGCTCATCAACGTTCACGCGCACAACTTTTGAAGTCATGCAGGTGAAATCCCGTTCGTAATCCTTTGGGTCTCTGGTGTCGAACCAACACGTTGCAGCTCTTCTGGGAAGGTTTTCCACAAGGTTTACACATGTTTTCTGTTGGGTTGAGGCCAGTTATCCTCGTGTAAATGCTGCTCATGTCCTTTGTTCTCTGCTAGGCTACACCTAATTCCCTACACCTCAGTCTGCCATGAATGCTCAGGTTAGCTATCATGGCCACCGATGACGGTGGATAAACAGCTTTCCTGTGACGGTAAGTTGTTTCTCCACCTTCATCATGGGGAGCAGCACATGCACAAGCGTGATTGACAGTGCCAGGATGTTCCTCCTGGTGCTGATTGGTTGTTTCTGACCAAGTGATATATTTCTGCAGATGGCTGAGAGGAGGCAGAGGAGCTTGATGTTTTCCATAGATTATCTGTCACATTTTATGCTGTTACAACATGGTAACAGTATGAAATAAATACATAAACAAGTAAATTAATGGATGAACAAATAAAATAAATATATACATGAATAAAATGGTGAATACATGTCTAAATAAACATAAATAAAAATAAAGTAGCCAACTACCTTTTTATTTATTTATTTCATTTTGGCTGAAGGGGATCTCCGTAACAGTTTGAACAAAAAAACACATTGCGAACATATTTAAGGGTTTCTAATTACATTATCTTTGGGTGTCTAATGTATATGTTGAATTAGACCTAATACACTTTCTTAAAGACAATACTTTAACTGTCTTGAATGTGAACAAATGACAAAGAAAAAATAATTGATTAGTTTTTACAAACTTTTTCTGATTATTGGTAACGTTTTCGAACAAGTTGTGTGACCCTCTTTTGGTTTGTACAAAATTATATCAAAACATAATTAGACTATTTCACCCCTATTAAGCATCTATTATTCTGAACAGCATTGGTGCATCAGTTGTCTGCAGCTTTATATTACTTTTTATTTTTTGCCTCACTGTAAAACGGAGGCTGATGCAAATGTTGCATTTTCTTCTCCATCATATCGTTCTGACATCTCGAGTTACTTGCTTCTTTTTTGGGTCTCTGTTTTCATTTCCTTCCTGTCCAGTCAAACTCACCAATTTCCCACATACACACTTTTAACTGTGACTGTGAAAGACAGAATGCTGACTGGAAGAAATATCACAATTCATTTAGGCAAATAACCTGTTAAAGTATTGAAATAAATTCTTTTTTGTTGTTGTGAGTTTGTAGATGAGGAGATATTTGACATTTACAAAGTTATCCATCCATCCATCCATCCATCCATCCATCCATCCATCCATCCATCCATCCATTTTCTTTACACCCTTGTCCCTTAGTGGGGTCAGGAGATGCTGGTGCCTCTCCAGCTATCATTCCGGGCGAGAGGCGGGGTCACCCTGGACAGGTCGCCAGTCTGTCGCAGGGCAACACAGAGACACACAACCATGCACACACACACTCATTTACAAAGTTATACCGTCTAATTGTTTTCAGTATTGTGCCTCCATATTTTGGGTGTTTCCGCTGCAGTCAAAGAACCCATCGTTGTTTTGATTGGTTATGGCTACTAGGTGCCTCATAATAGACCAAATAATACTCAGGTCCTCTGTGTCTTGAAGCTTCCTTCATTAGTATTTCCACCACACCTCTTTACTCTTACCAGAAAACTGTAAAGAATGTGCAAAAATGCCCCAATATGTAGCAGAAGCTAGCTGGAAATAATTCATGAAGTGGGCCCTCATTTGATTAGTGGGAATCACCGTGTTGTGGCCAAATTTAAGCCAGCTTTGAGGCAGAGGCGTGATAAGGTATAAGGAAGAATTGATTTGAGTGTGCGACCGCCGCCGCCTGTCATTAATTTCTTCCGGCCCTCGTGTGCTAAAGGTAAGTATTAAAGATAAGTGGCTTAGCCTGATTACCGTTTAATAACTAAGAGGTGTCATAATTAAATTTCCATCAATCAGGGTACTCCGCCTCTAACAAATGTCTGAATCATCTGAATCATTATGCAAATTAATAAGTAATATTCCCAGAATAAATTGGGCTTACATGTTCTATTTGGTGCAGCTCGTTGGTGCTGGGCCGTGTGTGTGGCCTGCATGTAAATGTTCAGCCTCGCCAAAGCAAGCTTTAGCCTACTTCTTGTCACACTGTTGTTTTCCCAAGAAAACAAAGGCGTTTACAGACACATCCCCAAATCACATCAACTACCTTTGCAATGAATTGATTTCATGTTGAGTGTTTAATTGTACTGCCCTAAGGAAAAAAAAAATTCTCAAGTAGATCTTTCAACGGTACGAGTTTTTGAAGTGTTATTGAAGAAAAGTGACCATTTTCTGAGCCGTCTGCAGGGTTTCCATTTAAATTAATCACAGAATGTTCATGTGGAGAAAAGTGAGACTTACAAAAGGCTAATGTTAAGTGGGCCACTCATAGACAGAGATGTTGTGAGGAACATGCTTTTGTATGCCAGTGCAAATTAGTTACAATGCTCATTACAGCTAAAGCAGAAGTTACTCCACTCACCTGCATTGTGCAAAATTTTCCTCAGTCGATCCCAACTTGTCATTTGCTACTGGTGATTATAGTAAATTACAGCTGCTATAGCACTAAAAATCCCTTCCATGAGGCAAATTCCCAAATGCGTGATTGCATTTATTGAATTAATCTCTCTCTCGTGGCGAAGCCGTAGACTTGTCAAGGTGGGGACATTTTGCAAATCCCAAGTCCTATCTGCATTATTCTTAAAACACTTTGCGCTGTGACACACCTGCTGTGAGTCACACGAGGTGAACACAGTGAAAGGACGGATGTCACAAATCAAACACAATTCAAAATTGATAATACTTACACCTACTCATTAGACAACCAACATAAGGACGTTCACTGAAGAACCATGAGAACAGACAGACTCTATTCCATGCTGCTCCCTTGGAGAATAGGCTGGTGGAAGTAAGAGGCGAAGAGACAAATGGAGTAAAAGTAAAAGGGTGAGTAAGTAGAACTTTACTGTATAGCACCTATTAAGACGTGAGGCCGAGTGTCACCGGAGTAGCATGATGAGCAATCACTTTGTACAGTCTGTAGATTTGCTTTGATTTTTCTTCCAGACTGCAGACTATAAAGATCAGCTCATAAACTTCTGTATCTGTTAGTAATTTGGAGCTGGAGGTTGAGCTTTAAGCGCAGGCAACTACAGTTTTGAAACTAAATTTTAAGGTTTTGAGAATGTTGATAAAGACATAAAAACAATGAATTCTAAGCAACAATGTAGAGAAAAAATATGTTTCCACAACTGAGGAAAACTGTATGAGGCCGACTGTGCTGTGCTCATAAATTCTCGGGAGGAGTGCTGGTTAGCTAGGTCAACAAGCTTTCAAGAAAACTTTTTCCTGTTTTCCTCCTGACTGGGTAAATCTTCACTTTGTGAACTCGAGCTTCGAGCCAGAGAATTTTCCATTACTATTTTTGTCCTAAGAAACAACCTACTTTTGATTTGATGCTTGTGTTTGGTGTTCCAAATATAACGTCAAGACTCCACTACAACTTTCTGTTGCTTGTTTTTTTTGTTTTTTTTGTACACATCTTGATTTTTGTGCACAGAAAACAAATTAGCTCAATAAAAATTGCAATTAATCTGCCCCACTTCTGCAGCTCGTCATGCAGCCCACCGCTAGAAACGTCTTGTACATCAAGACCACGTTCAATTTGACATTGTATGGCCTTTTCAGTTTTTACATTAAATGTATAGGAACTGTAACTACACAGTTTTCCTTTTCTTTTTTCTTTTTCTTATTTTAACAACAAACCTTGGACGTCTGGCTTCAGGCTTGTTGCATCTCACATGAGCGTTATTTATTTTTCTCTCCCAAAAAAAAAAAAAAAAAAAAAGAAGCAAAATGAAATGGAGGCCGAGCAAATAATAATGGTGAGCAACACAGGCTTCTGCAACCTTTTCATTAGGAAAAAAAAAACAGAGCAAAACACCTGCAGTCATTACAGTTGGAAAGTTACAAGCAGTTATTAGAGCGGAGAAACTTTTCACTCTGCTGACAGAGGCTTCAGGAGCATGAAGGAAGGAAGAGCAGAGAGAGGGTGGGGGGAAATAGGGCAAGAAAATGTCAATATGAGAAATGAACGATGGTGGGTGCTCTCTCTCTCTCTCTCTCTCTCTCTCTCTTTAAAACGCTGGTGGCGGGAGACACTCAATATTCATCGATTAGAGACGATGCGTCGGCGAGAGAGACAGAGGGGGAGCGATGACGTGCAGGGCGAGCGCTCCTCATCGAGTTCTCCTTGTTTTTCTAACCCGGCGAATCAGTTCTTTTTGTCTACAAGGCAAATTGCTGTGGAGATAAAACAGCCAGGGTTAATCCAGAGCACCGGCAGCGCCTTCTTATTGCCTCCGTTTTCTGTTTTGATTTTCGTCTCCGTCTTTTTCTTTTTGCATGGGGTGTAAATTAAGGTTCAGCCTGACCCTGATTTGTCTCACTCCTGAGGAGGAGCGGTGGTTGCTTAAAAACAAAACATAAAGGAGGGTGGGCGGGGGACGGGGGGAGAGAAAAAAAAAGAAGATGGAAGACAAATGAGAGCAGGGTGATGTTTATCTCTACATATAATTTTGTTAAGGTACTTCCCGCGTCTTACATGCTCTTTCACCTTCATGCATCATTGACTGCAAGTCCTTTCATCTTCTATTACCTGTTCAGAGTTCCTTTATGTTCCACTCAAACGTTTGCGGAAATCGCCGAATATAAAAATCAACACGGCTCTAAGAGAGCCAGTGGGGGTGGAGAGGGGAAGGGAAAGTGGGGGGGATCCGGGGAGAACGGATTTGCCCAGCTGGTAGCTTCTGCAAGAGCGACAAAACGTAGCTTCGCCTTCCTCTGATTATCTCTGGATGTTAGTCGTCCATCGGCGGCCGCCAGCTAAGCTCCTCAGCTGGCTTTTCTTTAGCAATCTGCTGCTCTGTTTCATGACACCCGCGTCGAATGAGCGCCCATCTATCACCAGAATATGCATTCATGGCTGGGGGTAAGGGGGAGAAGTCACACGTTGCTTATAACTGTCTGTCTTTTTACGTTTTCCTTCTGTCTTATCGTTTCAAAGTAAAATAATAAAAAAAAGAAAGAAACTATCTCAGCTTTCAGATGAAAGGATGGGAACTTTTCACACCTTACACCTGCTTCGCTCCTTCTCGTCGGGCTCGCTCATTCGGCATTATCTCCACTCTCTGCGCCTGTGCCATCTGCTAGATTAATTGATCAAAAAGGCTAGGAATGCTCCTCGACGTTTGCTTGATTTAATTTGGGACAGCCGGCGCCTTCATATTTTTCACCCCGGCTTCCCGCGCTTCTCCGCCGCTTCTCTTGCACCCTCCTTTGTCTGCCTCTTCTTTACTCTCGGTCTGCCTCTTTTCATTGTCACTCTTTTTTTTTTTCTTCTTCATATTCCTCTTCATTTTAACACATGCACGCTTGGTAATAACCCAGATAGTATATCACACAGGAGGAAAAATGACATTTATGCGCTCTGTTGAATTTTTTTTTTTTTTGTGGTGCAGAGGTAACAGAAAAATGCAAAAGAAAAAAAAGAAAACTCAGCTGAAAGAAGTCTGGAAAAAGTTGAAGATCTTAAAAAAAAGAGAGTCCTCCCTCTGAGATCTAACATTTTTTGTTTTGTTTTTATGGAAAAGTTGCTATGGACCATGGCGTGTAGCCATAGGAAGCAACTCTGACCAATCAAAATGCCCACAAAGAAAAAAAAAACACACAAGTCAAGCAAAGGGTTAGGACATCCAGGCGTTTGTGTATCGGCATGTGCATTTGAGCATGCACTGCACTCATCTTAAACAAGCAAGCCGTGTCAAACGAGTGTGTGTGTGCGTGCGCGCACGTGCTCGGCCTCATAATGGTCAAACTTTGTTAAATATTGCTTCCCAGCCAAACAACCCCGCTGCGATCATCCATGTAGCACGAGGCTCTGTTATCGGCAGGGTCTGAGTAAGAACACCATGCTGGGCTGGCAGAGTGTCAGGCTGAGCGTGACCGCACAGTGAGGCATGTATAGATCATTTACGTTATGTCATCCAGAAGACAGCAGATGGTGATTCTGACACTCGATCAGGGCATTCGAGGGGTTAATGGAACCTGAGGACTCGACACGAACTCATCCTGATGTTTTCCGTATGTTTGAATTCACCAGTTGTTCAGAAACTTGGCAGAGAAATAATGATCGCTCAGCTTGATTTGTCAAATCATAACTGTCTGCACTACAGAGAGAGAAAAAAAGAAAAAAATATCTATATGCATCTATCTATAACGTTTATTAGCTCATTCTATCTTGAGATCATAACTTACTTGAAAGTTTGAAAAGCTAAGTGTGAAAATGTCTAGTATTCCACTATTGGAAATACTGCCAGAAAATAAAAAAGGGCGATCTTAAATTCATTATAAACTGAATATATGGATATATTTAGTCAGAGAGTGGACCTACTAGACTTGTAAAGTACCTTTAGCTAATATTTGCAGTACATTTAAGGCTTCCTGGGAGTTCGCATTTGAGTTCTTGTGAAGTATTAATTACCTGTGACTCATAACTGTGACTTAGTTTTGTTATAATGGAGCTGCCTTAATCCTGAAGTTCATACTCTTGCCAAATGCCATTCAGCCTTGCATGATTATGAAGAAATTGACATTTTTATTTTCCCGAATTATTAGCGTAGAAAGACTTTCCATGCACCGTGAGGTGGTGCAGAGTATGCCAGAGTTAAATTAATCTCCATTGCTTTCCAGCGTGTGACGCCACTAAATGCTGCATTTGAGTGCTCTTGTCAGCATGACTGATTGAATCATGATTTTGTAGATATTTATGCACACAGTCTACAAAATTACCCTGAGTGCATAGTCATGTGAGTGGCCAAAGTGTGTAAACACCCCGAAGTGTCACTAATTTGAGATGCAAGTTAATTGCTCACACAATGCACTTAGCCACAACAGCTGAAGTGGTTTGCTCAACTTGAAATCTTGAATCGGTGTATTTTCTAAAAAAAAAAAAAATACATTGAATGAAACATATCTTCCTTCCTTTACATTTAGTGTACTGTGAGCAGTTCTTTAGCTGTGCTAGATCAGGATTTGGAAGGACTGCCATTCATTTTATTTGTTCAAGGAATAAATAGAAGCAGCTGAAGCCGCTGGAACGTACCTGAGAATCAGAGACTTACTGAAAGGTTCCCCTTGAAACCAGCCAAGGAGAAAATGAAACGTTTCTCGCATCGATTCAGAGCACAACATGGACATTTTAAATCCAAAATTCGTCCTCCTCGCTAAACTAGACCATTTAGTGAGGATGAGATAGGAATCTTAACATCTCAAGATGTTGAGATTCTCTGTTTGTTCGAGGAGCAGTTTTGTCCTGTGTTTTATCGTTGAACGGTGTGTCCTATTCAAAATTTTTTTTAGTTGTTTTGAACACCACACCGTCTAACCCACTGAAAACACAAGAGATTGTTCCTGCCAAAAGCCGTCACGATCTGCAATAACTCTTTGAATAATCTGAATAGATATGAGTTGCAGCAACATTTACTTTCTTTCCCATTTGGGATCAACAAAGTACTTTTAAGTTTGAATTTTTGACTAATTTCTTGAGGTCTAAGTAGGTGGTGATTGGGTAAGATGCTTGTGTCCATCTCTGATACACACAGTGACAGCAGAGTCATCGAAGTATTTCTGTAGATGACATAAATCAAGAGCACAGAGTGAAAAGGGACGACAAGAGCACAAACCCCTGTGGGGCTCCTGAAAACCCGGTTCGACACACAGCCCTCCAGTCTCACAAACTGTGGTCTGTCGGGTAGTTGTCGATGTCAAGGCCTCCACCTTTGTCTTTTCTAACAAAGCAAATCGGACTGAATCGCGTTGACGACACTGGAGAAAACAGAGAACAAGATTCCCACAGTGCCGCCTACTTTGTCCAGATGACGGCAGTGTTGTTTTCGCTAATGACGACGACTGTAAAATTATTTAGTTTTCTTTTTTCTTTTTTTCATGATGTTTTGAGATGACTAGATGAGTGAGCATTGCCCCTTTTCATTGAGTTTTCACTGATGAGACAAAACTGGATGAAAATGTTGGTGGCTGCTCTGTCAGACATCCAAAACATTTCCACCTATTGTGCTTTACTGCTATGTTTAGTCAAAAGCTAAAACATATCAGAAATGCTGCTCTTCATGACACTCGTGGTCATTAAAGGACCGCGGTGGATGCTATGCAAAGGCACTTGGTGGATTCAAACTCAGAAAAAGATTTATGGACTTATTTTGATAGGCTTTTGAAAGACGAACTGGATTGTCTGGCAAAACGGCCATAAATATAAGTTTGAATTTGGTGGACAAAACACTAGGAATCTGAAACGGCACCTGAAGTTTCGCCATGCTGATATTTTTTCAAAGGGACAACAACATCCTTGAAAACTGTAGGTTCGCTATGTGTGTCATGACTGCCCTCCTGTCTACTCTGTCCACCGCAACGATGTTCATTGCTATTCCTGCCTTTACTGGATGTTTCTCTGCTGCATGTTAGATCGCATCGGTTTCGTGCTGGCCTGCCTTCGCACCATCTGGATCTTAAGTTCAGTTCACCTGTTTCCCTGACTAATGGTTAGCTTGACCCCTCTAATCTGTTTTTCCTGATTCTCAACACTGAAATCACGTATATGTCTAAACAGAAAACCATTTAAAATGTCCAAAATATCCTTTTAAAAGTTAACAATGACAGCGTTCTCTGTAATTCAACTTTCTGGAAAAAACCCTCCCCCAAAAAACAAACAAAACTTTGTTCCTTTCACGTCGGGCTGTCGAGCATCCATTGAATAATGTATGCAAATGTAGATTTGGTTTGCTTTTTCCTTTCAAGTCGTGCCAATGGAAGTGCCACATTGGTGACAGAACAAAAGAAAAATATGGGGTGTATCAAAGAAAGCAACAAAAAAAAAAAAAATGTATGTAGTCAGGGTGTCAATTTGCAAGTTGACAGTCTATGTGCACGGTAATCAAAACTCATTTGTAGACATGGCTGTAAGAAAAGTTTCCATCAAGGAGTTTGATGGTGCCACTGAAGAGGGGGGGAAAAAAAATAAAATAAAGTCTTATCTTCATGAACATGCCAACCCAGCTTGACTGTGATTAGCAGAAAGACAGACAATGGTGGACAGTGACAGAAACTAGGCCTGAAAGGAGCCTCCCGGTTTGCTGCTGATATCCATACCACAACACCGAGAGCCATGGATACTGAGAGTGATCTCTTTTTCATGTTTTAAAAAAAAAAAAGACGTGCATCCTTAGATCGATTAAAAAAAGTAAACATTTGCGTGTGTTTAAGTGGATTAGAAGGATTGCCAGACAGAAGGGGAGGCAATGCAATTGGACCGAGTGCGAGGTTTCTCAAGACTGCGGGATTTGGGTCATTTAAAAAGAATATGGCTGAATCAGCAACACCGCCGCCACTGCTGAAGTTAATCTATCGAATAGTCCTGCAGGCGGAGACTGAGTGAGGAGAGGAAAAGAGGAAGTGAACGAAGGGGCGAAGATGTCAAATGGGAAGAAAGGGAGAAGCGAGAGATGAAACAAAAGGAGAAGGAAGAGGGAGCAGAGGAGGGAGGAGAAGGGGGAGATAAAGCAATAGATACAGTCCTGACAGGAACGGCCAGGAGGGAAAGAAGAGAGACGGGGAGAGACAGAGGAAGCGAAAAGCGGTGGGTGAGAGATTTATCAGAGGAGACGGCAGGAGCGAGAGAGGAGATGGAAAGAGGAGAGGGGCAAAGCTAAAAGAGATAGAGGGAGAAAAAGGGAGAGAGAGAGAGAGAGTCGGGGAGGGAAAGAGATATGGGCAGCAAACAAGAGAGAGATAGAGAAAACTCAACCAGTCTGCTGGCAGCCTGCCGCTTCTCACTCGTGGATTGTTCTCTCCATCAGATTAACAAGAAAAGAGGTTGAGAAGTCTGCACCCCCTTCACTTCTTCCTCCCCACCGCCAACACTCCTCTTCTACAAGACCTGGAGGGGGGGGAGGCGGATTGGGGGAGGGAAACATGCTGCTTATTTCTTTATCTTTTGACATTAACACAGATTTATCCCTCTGTGCTGCTCACTCACATTCTCGTCTGGCTTTTTTTCCTTTCTGGTTGAACACATGGGTGGACATGAATTGTTGCCATTTAAAGATAGCTTGGAGGAGTGGAGGAGGGAAAAAGAAAAGGAAGAAAAACTCCTCACAGGTTCTCCTCCTTTGTTCATCGCATAGTCATGAACAGAGACAACGTGTCTCGCAGCGTTTCATGTCAGCAGAGACGCAAAGCCGTTAAGTAAATGTAACAATACTTTTAAGAGATATAAAATTTCACGCATCGCTGTAAAAGTCGCGTAAGGAGAGTTCCAGCAGTGGCAGGTGTTGCTCGTGAGGTGCTATTTTCGGCACAGGAGCTGCTTTAAATATGAACACATGCAGGATGAGGAGAGCTGTTGTGCAGCGTTCTATTTGCCTTGCGACTCTATGAAAAACATCAGCTATCACTAAAGTCGTCCGTTTAGGAATATTAAGGTTTCCCCATTCAGCCATAGAGGCGGCAGAGAAGGAAAGGTAGACTGAGGCAGAGCTTTGTGTCTGTGTTTTTCCTCACTCTACACTGGACTTAATTACTCACCTGAAACATTTTCAAACCGAGTGCAATCATCAACGTAATGGAGAAAAAACAGGCTGAAGTGCAAATCCAGCTCCTTGCAGCACACAGCCGACCCAAATGCCACGAGAGTATTTATAGCAGCAGACGTAGAACCAAACATTGGTACTATTTCAGAAGGACTATTTTCCCACAAGGTGCATCTGTGTGGCGCTTTCAGGTGCAATTATTTCACTGGACAAGGCACATATCCAAAACAACTCCGAACATGTTCAAATCTAAAATGGTGACATACTTTTTTTTTTTTTTTTAAAAACAAAACAAAAAATTTTTTTTTTTTTTTTTTTGGGTTGCATAAGAATTTCACCGATTGGCAAAGTCAAAGGAAATCTCGACTTTGTTTTATGCTGGGATCTTTTTGAAAAATCTAATTATTGAGAGAAAATGCTAACATTCTTTGTTTACTCCTGACTAAAGTAAAAAAAAAAAAAAAAGAAGAAAAAAAATTGCTTATGGCTCTTGAATGACAAGGGTTTTGTGTACAATTACAGACTAGTATTATACTCTGTCAGGGTTGGCCTGGAAAATGCAACCTGGGAAGCTAAGAAATACCCAGACATATTGCTACTTCACACTCAAATGGCAGCAAAGCAGCCAATCAAGGGGAGCCATTTCTATTGCTTGCTTTTAATTGGCTGTACCCCCAAGAGCAACCGTAAGGAAGACTGTGGATATTAGCGTACGCTGTATTGCCAAGATGGCTTCCACTGTGTATATTCATGCATGTGAAGATATATCTAGTATTTTAACTATTGAAATAGGCAAATGTAAGGGTTTTCAGAGGGTGACTCAGTTATAGTTCCTGTCTCCAACGAATACTGGGGTCCACCACATCGGGAAGGTGATTCATGGAACACGTTAAGCAGATCCTATCAGAGTAGTGATAAGCCGATCACTACTCTGATTGAAATAGAAAATAGCATTTAAACAAATTTGCATGACATCTTTAGAGAGTGAGGTTGTTTTAACGTGACTGAAATCCCATTTTATGTTGATCCTGTTTAACTAGTTTTCAGCTGGGAAGATAAAAAAAAAAGAGAAAGGATTCACCAAAATGAAGGCGCTAGAAAGGGTGAGTAGGATCATTAATGCTCGTAACATCTTAAGAAAACCCCAATTAAACGAATAATCTGAGCTATATACCAAAGTGTTGAATGTGTATCTGGGTCCTGTTTTCCCTGTGATCCAGCTTGACATTTGCACACATTTCTAGCCAACTCCTAATAAGCACAGTGACAACAGTAGCCTTTTCTCTCTTTTTTTTTTTGCATTTCGGACTCACTTTTTGTGCAACATCTAATGGGACCTGGCCGTTCTTCGTGTAATAAATATAACTTTTGTTCCCAGCAGACATTGTGCCACAATGTGCATCATTAATAGCTGTTCCTTCTAAGCAGCTGAGCCCTCTGTTTTTCTAACTTTGTTTTACGCTGAAATATTCTCGGATTGTGCATCTCGGCATTGGATAATTGTCCAATTTATTTGGGAACTTTTGTTCGCAGAAGGGAGCAGCAGTCTGCAAGAAGTTATTTCGAAAGCAAAGCAAGAAATCTTATTTCATCGCAAAAACAGTAACCGAATCAATAATTATCAGCTGTTACCTCCATGAAACTGTTTTTTAAGAACATGATGGAAAAATTGGACTTAATAAAATCCTTCTTCTGGAGCAACTGTTTTCATGAGTTTGGGAAAAACTTAACTGAAGATTGAATGTCATTAAGATGTCCGTGTCTAGAGCTGACGATCACAGTCTACATGGGAATATCTTTCATTTTGAGGAAAAAGAAAACAAATATCCACAGCAGAGAGGACTCACTGCAGTAACCACATCAGTGTTCTATTAAGCAACTAAAAAGCAAAATTAAATTTGACATGTAAAGAGTAAGACATGAAGCACCATTCAACAAAAAAAAGAAAAAAAAAAAAAAAAAAAAAAACAGAAGGAAAAACGTGGCATGTGGTTTTAATCATGCTCCAGAAGTTCCTTTATGTGTAATAAATGGTAGACTCTGGTTATGACTCCTAGCGGTGTGTTTGTTTTAATTATAAGGTGCTAAGATTAAAAAAAAAAAAAAAAAAAAAAAAAAAACTCAGTCCGCCATCTGCCATCCAGAACAAGCCTCATGAACCTGCATTTTTTATTTTTTATTTATTTTTTGCTGGAGCTTTTTAATTCTCTCCTACCACCACTAGATGGCAGACATGGAGTGCTGCAGCACCGCCACCCGAACGCTCCCGTCTCTCTGCTGAAGCCTAATGGCATGTGGCGGCTGCTGCCTGTGAGTAATGCCGCAGGAAAACGCGCTCCATAACCTATTGTTCTTATTGCAACATAGGAGGAAGAGACGAGAGGGACACCGACAAAACAAACGGGGGGGAAAGAGAGGCTCTGAAGAGGATGCACAGGCAGAAAAGAAAGACAAACCAGTGACACCAGATAAGTTCTGCGCAGGGAGGCTTGTGTGGTCCTTCTGACGGGAGGGCGGGGAAGGTTAGTGAGATACAGTTGGTTAGAAAACGATCTGTTGACGTGCTTAGGTGTGTTTAACTCTTGCCTAAACACTGAAAGCTGCTGGTGTGTTGAAACGAAAGCAGTGCACAGCAACACAGAGATGCGTTCATCTTCAAACGGTGTGCATATGTGAACTGTGCTCTTTCTTTGGAAGGTCAGAGTCAGCAACATTAGCCGTTTTTGCAGGAAATGTTTGATTGGACAGTTGTAGCCTGAGATTTTAAGTTGACACACCGTGAGTCACAGCGTTGGGTTGGTGAGTGTGTGAAGTTAGCGGTGTTGTGAACACCTTTGTAACCCGTAGACTGCATAATTTAGCACAGGAAATGCTCAAAATGAGTCAGACTTTCCTGTAATCCTCTAAACTTCTGGTACTATAGCCTACCTAGAGGTTTTTTTTTTAATATATATAAAATATTCTGTAGATTTCGGTTACTTTACATCCAAATCCGCTTCTGTGTCTGAATAATATGTTTGTTGCAATATTGTTGAGTTGGCTCATAACAGACAACTTAACAAATTACCAATTATAATTTTTACCTTTAGGCACCGAAATTGGAGCTCGGATCTGGGAACGACCCAACGTGTCTTGGTTCAGTTAAATGCCAGAAAAAAATAAGGTGGCATTTATATGGCACCAACTTTTAGGAACAGAAGCAAAAACAAACTATTCATGTCCGTTCTAAGCATTGTAACACTTGACAGCTTGCTTCCAGGGATCCAAACTTTTCTTGTAATCTTTTAGAGTGCACTTTACAAATGGCTCTTAAGGCTTTCTGGAAGATGTTCAAAGTTTTGCTTTGTTTTTGGACTTTGACTGCTCAACAGTCATTTTCAGCCATTTAACTCTGATCTATGAATTATTCAAGAATAAAACGACTGCTAAGCTGAAGCAATTAGGCACTGTTGGGTTGACAAACAACAGTCAACTCAACAAACAACTTTTAAAATAGATATTCAGGTACATTGTTATGAGCAACCTGAATGTAAAACTTGAATCTCGGACAAATCAAAGCAAAGTCTTTTCATTCAATCAGAGCATGGAGGGAGTATCTGTGGATGCTTTGCGGCAGTAAGACTTGGTCAACTCACCGTCACAGAATCAGCATCTGTAAGAAATGTATGACTAAAGCACCAACTGGACTCTCCACCAATCACATTGATCCTCAGGTAAACCAATCAAGGACTGGCTAACAAGTGATAAATGGAAGCTGTTCAAATCTAGTAAAAGCCAGGATCTTGATGACGCTCAGACACTGAAGGTTGACTTAAAATGCCGTACGAAAAAACCTTCATGTTTCACAGCTGAAGTTGGTCTTTTTTTTGTTGCTCGCTCGCAATCAAATAACCCTTTCCCTCAGTTTTAAATTAAAAACAAGATTAGATATCAATTTGTAAACATTTCAGAATTAATAGCTGAATATTCAATAGAGTGCTCTAATTTTCTTTAATCGATTATATGGCGGATCCTTTTTAGTAGCAACACTGCCCTTGGGCGACTCTTGTGCCTTAAGTTCTTGAAACTTTTTTGCTGATTTGGTGACTCTATGGTAATGGAAAAGTAGATTCTACGATGTGTAATATTAGGCAGCTATGAACTCTTTTTGTCTTAATCATTCCTGGTGTTCAACCGGTCTTCTTCACTTTGGGGACACGCTGCGGCATGTCGTTAGGGTCAGTTACAGGTGGACAGAAAGTGAGTAAAAAGCAGAAAAATCCTCAAGTAAAACATTGAAAAACCTCCAGAAGGTTTTTCAATGTTTGATCAAGACAACTTTAAAAGTCTACAAGAATTATTGTTGCTGTGCAAAATATGTCCTCCGACCAGATTATATCTAGCTCAGCGCTGCAATCAGCCTTTCCACTCATTAATAAGTGACTCCTACCAAAAGAGCAGCTCTGAGCTGCTCACTTGTTTTAGTAAATGTTTGCTGCTCGAACATTTTAGGGACAGATTAGAGGTTACACCTCTCTTGTTTACCAAAATAAGAAAAGTCTCCTATGCAGCTAATGGGCTGTAATTACCCCGAGTTAATGACAGAGAGTCACAAATATATTTCACACATCCTAACAAATATACTCACGAAGGCACAAACGAACACAAGAGGGCTGGCTGCAAAAGTAAACAAAGCAGAATTTGCTGTAATTAGATTCCTACTGACGAATTCTTCCCATCATGCCGCACTGGAGCGAGGCCTACGGGAAGCGAGTGGATCAATCAACCTGGATCCTGCACGGCGGGTCGAAAAATCTCCTGCTGGAGTCGCGGTCGCCCGGCCAGGAGCAGGAGGGAGCGGCGTGCGCCTCTCGGGTCCGTGCAGCCCACCGGCGATGACGCCGCGAAGAACAACGCAGCAGAAGAAAGGTTTGACTGACCTGCGCGGTTGCATTCCGCTTTCGTGTTCGCGTTCCCACGCTCAGAGCGAAGCTTTCATCGCCTAATCGAAGTTCTTCATCATCTTTAGCTTCATACCGTTTCCAGGTCTCTCATTGGAGGATCTTATCTCAAATCAAATATTTACAAAAAGCCCACTGCCGTTTTGATCTCACGCGCATTTAAAACACAGATATAAGCAGCCGTCACCTTGACACCCACCCACATGCTATACAAACTAAGCTATCTTCATGCAGAAGAGAAGCGAGAGACTAGTTTTTTGTTTCTTTTTTTTTTTTTAAATCCAACTCACCCTGCCCCACCTACCCGAACCCCCCCAACCCCCTCTCCTCCCCGCCTCCCACACCCACCCATTGTCTTACTTACACGTCCTCTTCTCCTCTCCTTGCCTTACTCCCGTTCTTTATTCCCTAATGTCGACTGAGATAAAAAAGCAAAACACCTTTGTTTGCTCAAAAACAAAAGAGGAGGGGAAAAAAGAACGGTGGCGGTGGGTGTGCGGGCGGTGCGGATGGTGGTATGACTCATGTGCGAGGCTTGATTTCCAGATCGTTACATCTTCCCGAAAAGCCCCTGAATGCAGCAGAGGAAGAGGCAGGGAGCCGGCTCTCTGGAATTTACTTTCCCTCACATCCCCGCTGCTGGCTGAATGCTGCTTCCCCACTGAAGTGCTTGTGACCTTTGGAAGAGAGGGGCAGGGGTTTGATAGTTTTTTTTTTTTGTCAAATTGGGCACACAACAAGCAGAAGCACAGTGAGGACCCATTTACTGGCTGAAGCCCCTCAGTGAGGGACATAGCTGTGGTGTTCAAGCAGATTATTATTATTTTTTTTTTGCCACAATTTCTCAACTTTAAATCTGAAATGTTTTTGATACATCTTGTAATCTTTTTTTTTTTTATTATTTTTTTTTTTAGGGCAGGACATTTCATTTGTTTAATTCAAACAGTTAAAATGTGCTAGTAATAAGCTCACAATTGAAACATCAGAGATGCAGAAGTATTATTAAAGTTCTGAAAATTGTAGAAACTTTTGCTTCTTAATTATAATGATTAATCTTTCTTTTCCCCAGACAAATTATACATTTACAGTAATTTATTCTCCCCTTTTTTTTAGCTTTTATAAATCAAATGCTGATGTTAATTTGGCTTTGTAGATGTCTACACAAGCATGCTGTGCTTGTAATTATATCAGTTCTCTGTTTTAAGTGCAGATCTGCCTTTTTAGACATACAAACTCATTTGAGGCTACACTCTTGCCGTCATGAATTGGCTTCCTTGAGACATTTGTTTACTTTGGTTTCTTTTTGTCCCCGACACACTTGTCTTGCTTTATCATGACTCTACTTCCATTCAATCTCAAATGGAAGATATGAATAATGTTAATAGTTAATAGGACTGTTAGCAGATTATTATCTTAAGACCCACAGAATTCATATTCACATGCAGCCAGGCTTTAGAACCGGCCACAGGTTTATCTCTGCTACACTTAAAGTCTTGAATGACCTCATAAGTGCCATTGATAAATAAGAACACTGTGTGGCTGAGTTTATCGACGTGGCTAAGGTATTTGATTCTGTAGACCACAACCTTCTACTTGGCAGACTCCAGAGAAATGTATGGCTTGGTTTAAAACCTGCACCTCGGGTCGCTTTGAGTTGGTTCAAGCTGAAATTCACCAGTCCGACCCCATTTCTCTGCCCATGTGTGTTCCTCAGGGTTCTATTTTAGAACTCTCTTCAAAATCCATATCAGTGACATAGTTCTACACGCCGCCGACGATACCGTCCTGTTCACCTCCAGTTCATCCTTGAACACAGCTGTGTGTCCACCTCGGCCTTCGGGAGGCTTTTTCCTACCTTCAAATTCTTTTAAACACAACACCAAAAAACGTAATCTTACACGTGAATTGATCTCAGACCTCCTCCCACGTTAGCATCTCATTCCTGGACGGCTTACCATTTCAGATCAATCTATACAATATCCTCTCTTTTGACTTTAAACATTCAAGACTCGTTTTTTTTTTTTGTATCTCAGCAGGTTATTTTTCAGTCAATCTGCAAAGCACAGTTTGGCCAAAATGACAAACTTCCCAATCCTCTACAACGGTGATGTCATCAACATACCTGCCTCTAAACCTGTACTCCATAAGCTAGATCTCATTTATCACTTTGGAATCCATTATTGTTTTTTGTTTTTTTTTCTTCCGTAGCTATATGATGCTTCCTGGTTTTTGAAAATTTGTTCAAAACCATTTTGACTGGTTATTTCTGAAAGAAAAGTACAAAAACATAACAGATTATAATTATTTAGAACTTTAGCTTCTTTAACCGTATTCAGGATTGTTTGATTCTTTTGAATTTTTTGTGAGGTTAGTAGCCTGCTGGTGTTGGATTTTCTTTTTTGGATGTAATTTTTGGGAGGTTTCTTCATAAAGGAGTCAAAATCTACCTGTTTAAACAAATAGCCAGAGCGGATTAGCTTATTTCCATATGATTTGACAAAAATTTTACTTCATAGTGAAATTTAAAGACAGCCGGCAAGAATAAGCTCAAGATATCACATTCATTCCACGTAGTCCAACCACTGGATATGATGTATTTTCTTCTCTTCTGCTCTCCTGGTATTTCCAAATTACTTTCTCCATTTATATGTGCATAATCCCTTTCTCTCATTTTATCTTTCATTCACAAGACCTGTCATCTCAAAATCCACTTAAAGCAGTATCTTGTCAGAGGCAATCAGACAAATTGACATGAAAAAAGTACTCATCCACATTGTATCCATCTGCTTTCTTATCGTTTGTACTTTTCACTTCCTCTTCCTCGTGTTTCCCGTCTTATCTTTTCTTATTGCTATGGATTCATGGGGGTTTCAAGCCACCACATCCAGATGTGGATTCTTGTCTTCACATCTGTTTGGTTTTAGCACAAGTAGGCTTTTTTTTTTACTTTCACAACATTTCTCATCCATCTACATGTGGCTGACTACTTCCTGTTGTATGTTCACGTTTGCCTCCGAGCTGCGTTTACTGTGGTTGGCTCTCGGCGAGTTCCTGATGTGTTTGTTTCGTTTAGATGACTGCACGGAGAACAGCCTGACATAATGAGAATGAAAGCAATAGAAACTGCCTGGAGAAAGTGAATAGACCGCAGGATGTGTCAGGATACATACATAAAGGCACTAGGAACATATGCCTGACGTAAAATTGACTTACGCCGATTAAAGTTTGACAAACAAGAGAAAAAGGAAGAGAGAATCTGGAAGAAACGCTAAGACGTCAACAAGGCAACGGATCTGCTTTGATAAAGAGCGCTCATATTCATCTTGGTAGACTTACTGCAGCGTTTGCGTCTGTGTAACCTGTTTCTTTGTTTAGGCTGCCAGCCGACGTGTCCTGCATGAGAAAGCTTAGTTCCTTCACTTTCTGCATCTCCGTCTCTACATTTAGGTCAGGCCAGCAAGATTTGAATCTAATATGTCAAGGCTGAAAGCTAAGACTAAACAGGACTTGCCCCATTATTAATTTCTTAACCTCAATGTTTCAGATCAAGATAACTCCATCTCTCTATCTCAGGAGTCACCAACTCCAGTCCTCAAGGGCTACCATCCTGCAACTTTTAGATTCACCTCTGCTCCAAAATGCCTGAATTGCTTCACCAGCATTCATTCCTCTCTTCAATAGGCTGGAAACGAGCCGTTTATTTGATCCAGGTGTGATTGAGCAGAGACGCATGATGACACCGGTTTCCTCATGGAAGCATTTTGAGGGTAACAGCTAATTTGTTAATTCAGCCACATTGGAGGATTTTCGAGCTCCAGCTGTCTTAATGTGACGCTCAGGAGGTGCGCGGCAAATGTCACGGTTGGACAGTGGGCAAGTGGGAGTGGGTGTCCATTCGATTTCTGAAAAACCTTGCAAACTGGGTCAGTGCGACCCCACCAGACCGTGCACAGAATAAAAAATCTCATGGGGTCTAAATGATCTCTTAAGACCACGTGAGGGTTCATGGGTTTAATTGTGGATTTTAATGAGGCTAGTTCAAAATCTTCTTTATGTTTTAGTTTGATCCATTTAGTGGATATAACTAAAACAGATCATTGTCCCAGTCCATAACCCAAGTGTGTTCCAGGTATTGTAACATTGTGACCAGACTTTTAGGGTTTTCTGGTCGAGAACATAATTCACGGTTAAATTAATTCCAGTGAATCATCCAGGTCCAGAATCAGGAGCACCAGATCATCACACTGCCACCACCATGTTTGACTTGGTCTGATTTGATTTTATGAAATGCTGCTGAGTTTTTGCCACAGATTTAACGGCAAAGGCACCTTCTAAAAATGCTACTTTTGTTTTGTCACTTCACAGAGTAGTGCTACAAAGTCTCTGGGAACAAGAAGAAGTTGTTTTAGGATGTCAAACGGGCATTTCTTTTCTTCTTGGTCAGCAATAGGAATTTCCTATTGATGTCATATTTGTCCAGTCTTTTTTTACTGTTGCGATATAAATACTAATCCTAACTGTGGCAAGTGAGTCCTGCTGTGCTTCAGACGTTGCTGTGGGTTCTTTTTTCCCATAAACATATGAACTCACCATTTCAAAATATGTTTATTTTCACTATAATTGTGTGATTATTCTGATGATCTGAAACAATTTAATGTTCCAATAAAGCAAAAACTAAAGGAATGTGAAAGGAGGGAAATACGTTTCACATCACTGCATAAACAAAAGTTCTAATGAGCAACAGCACATCTCATTTGCACTGTAGCGTTACAATAATTTATGTATTTATACATTTATATATGGAGCCTGTGGCAAATGTGCTACTTCTCAAGTAAAAACATTTATGGCTAACCTTTAAATTTGCCATTTCGAATCAATCAGCCGGTCTGGTAACAGCAGGGTGGATCGCCCAGGATAAGAGTCTTAAAGAGGCAGGAGGTAAAGTGGAATATTTAAGTGGAACAAGATCCAATTTGGACTGTTGGCTCCTGAGCAAACCAAGATTTTCAACTCGGAAATTATACAAGATAACATTGACAACCAATGGTGAATTATTAATGCTCTATGAACTCGTCAACGACAGAGGTTTTATCAAGGAAAGTGATGAGTCTGCATACAGACGGGAGACAGACCAGCAGGTCCACTGACGCAGTGGAAACTATCTAGAGCTTAACCTGCTCACAACCAAGGTGAACTTCCAGAAAACACCTCACACACTTCCCCCTCTTGCCTTCCTCAGCAAGACTGACTTCTGGGAACCACTTCCTCTCCCTAGAAACCACACTGATGGTCCTCACACACCTAGAGGCCCAGCAGAGACTGTGCGTCCTGCAGCATCTCAAGAAGCACAAAACCACACACAAAAAAAAGGAGCATCTGGCCATCTTATAAACTGACATTATTCAGTCAGTCCCGTGTTCGTCCATCCCCGTGTGGTTTTGCTCATCCTCTAAACATGTCCGGAACAGACTGGAACAAGCAATTAGGTCAGGAGAGAGAATCGTCAAGGCTGACTTTTCTTTCCACCCAGACCTTGTACAGGTCAAGGGTCAGGAAAAGGGCCGCTAAAATTGGCGCAGATTCCACGTATCTTGGACAAAAACTGCTTAGACTTTTTACCTTCAGGTCAGCGCTACAGAGTGCAAAAACCAGCTGGCACAGAGACAATTTCTTGCCCCAGGCTGTCTCTCTGATGAACGCAGTCAGTATCCAGACTGAAACCTTACATGTTAGCAGTAATTCATCCTTGTCTTCCTCTTTTGTAAGAAAAAAAAACCCCTTTTTTTTAAACCGGAATTTTTTTCCCAACAATCTTTTAAAAGATATTTTCATTAAAAATGTCTTCAAAGAGAGCGAAGTGACAGCGACTTTGTGTGAGCAAACACGGCGAATAAAACTGATTGTGAAAATAAAGTGGGCAAATAAATATGTAAAATGGACAGTAGGTTTTAAATAAAGACTGCAGATCTTATTTGGGAAAATAAAAGCCTTTTTCTCTGCGGGGTTAAAGCACGTCTTCATAAACTGACATCGTAATTCAGTGTTAAAAACCGGGGAGTGTTACATCATTCAGCAGCCGTGTGCTTCGCCACGATTCATGTTTACCTCTTGACTGACTGACTGGCTGCTTGTTTCGTTCCTCCCGCCAGACTTGTCGTACAGATCTCGGCGGCAACTTTCGGGAGAACAGTGTCATCCTAATTGACGTCGGCGACAGCCGAAAACTTTTGAGAGCCAGATCAAAGTCGCCGGCAAAATGAATCATTTAACATGTGGAATCAATCCAGAGGAATAACAGGTGACAACTGATCTTTGAAAAAGAAATAATCTCAAGTTCCAGATTTTTGATGGTTAAAAGATGTTGTGTGTGAAGTAGGGGCAAATATGTTCTGAGCACGCTGAAGCACATAACTTTGAGATTAGCCTAAGCTTACTCCAGAAACATACCAGACTCTTTATACCAGCTAACGAGCTATGAACCTGGTCAGCAAATACATAAATGCTCCTGGTCTTGAGCTAGTTTATGCTACTAGTTCTCAGGAGATTTGTTTCCCCTCTTGTTTCATCGTCTGAACTCTTTAACCAGTCCTACCGACTCACTACAAAGCAGTCGGATGTACACAGTGCTGCCAATTGCCTTCTCACATATTAGAGTCAACTTGTATGTAATTGCATAATCCTTAAATAAGTAATAAACAAATACAGCAGTCCTTTAAAGGCCTCATTTCCCTTAAAGAGAGGAAGCCATAAGAGCAAATTTGTAAAACAAATAAATAAATAAAATACTTTGGTCAGAGGAGAACTGAAGTTCATATCCTGCATGTAAAATGCCAACTTTAGCAAAAAATCTGACACTGCACATCACCTTAAACACCACTGTCACGTTGAATTCTGGTGGTGGTAGTAGCATCATGATGTGGGATGTTTTTCTTTTAAGCAGAGATATGGAAGTTGGTCACAACTGATGGGAAGGTGTGAGGACCTACATACAGGACAATACTGGAAGAAGAAGGATTACAGGCTGCAAAAACACTTTAATCTGGGACTGAAGTCAAGAGCTACAAAAAATATTCTAGATCAGAGCATATTCATGCATTAGAATGGCTCAGTCAAAGTCTAGACCTCAACCCAGTTGAGAAGCTGTAAACACATGAACAGCGTTTACAGACACTCTCCATCCGATCTGGCAAATCTTGAGCTATTTTGCAAAGAATGGGAGGAAAGCTCACAGATACATCCTCCCTTAGAGTATAAACTCGTGCCTAATCTAGTGCCCAGATTTTTAAAAAATATTTAAAATCTTGAAAATTATGTGCAGTTTTTCTTCAATTTCTCATTTATGCGTCATGCAAAACTGCAGTAGAATGCATTGAGGTGGTTTTAGCGTGTGGCAGATTGTTCGGGGAGCGTGAATACTTTTGCAGGATAATATGTACATCATTTCAAATAGACTGGCGAAGAGAGGAGAGAAGAAGCATTTGCTTTCATAACCTGATTATGACATGTAAAATCTCCCATGAAGGTTACAATTACACCAGGACACACCTTTATCTTTATGGTACTCCAGAACCATAACGGGATGTTCTCATAAAACACATTTAAAAATAGCAAAATTACTTCTCGTTTCTAAACTGGGGGGGGGAACGATTACCCCCACTGTGTTACAAGCAAGTGTTGAGAAATCTCAGACACATCCTATAGACTTATCAGCTTCAAAATGACACGATGCTACCACTGCTGGGACTTGAATATTAATTTCCAAGCTTGACGAATATAAAAATAAATCCTTTTGCTAATCGTGCCTGAAGATGCGTGCCGCCAGTAAAAAAAAAAAAAAAAAATGGAGAAGGTTTTTGTGTAAATTACTAGAAGATTAGTTCCTTTGCCGGTTTATCTCCAGGTCCAAACCACAGAGGTGCATTGCTCAATCACCAAAAAAAACGGTTCCTCCCTAACTTCCTGGAAGGAACGGAAGGATTTGCTGCTGCTTCCGAAATCCTGCAATTGTCTCTGGCGCAACAAGATAGTGGCGGCGCTTTGAAGTTGTAAATCTGTGACAGGGACGAGCATTACCTGCTTCCAATAGGACGTTTCCGGACAGCCGGACGTTCCGTCGCATGTGATGGGCCGACGTGGCATTCTCGTGAGATTAGCATGGATTAGCCAAGGTGGGTACCAGTCGGAACACACCCCGCTCTATTTTGCTTTTTTATGTTTAATCCTTTTGGCAGGAAGTAAACATTTATAGCTAAAAGTGTGTTAATCTTCCCTCGCTGTCAGGCCCCTACATCCCATAAACACTTATCACTGGCCTATTTAGCGTACGCTTTGCCTTGAATGTGGCTGGAGAAAAAAAAACGAGAGAGGCGTTTGTTGTTTCACACACTCAGCAAAAAAAAAAAAGGCAATTTGGTAAATTCTTAAAACCTCCTTTGGATGTGATCATATTGCCAAAAGGCCAGTGAAAAAAGCGTTTAATGGGGGAAACGTCCAAGTACCCGAGACGAGACAGGTATATTACCCCAATAAAAAAATAAAATTGAATCCTGACACCTTCATAACTGAGCGGGATCAGGACTGTTCTGGGTAGAAAGAAAAAAAAAATAGGATATGAAATTTTATAGATTTGCTTCTTTTTCATCATTAATGTTTATGAAAAGCTTTCACTCCTGCCACACTTTGGGTTTGCACCTAACCAGGATCTCTTTCCCTTTGAAACCTTAAGCCTGGCTCTCCGCCGTGTGTTTAGGCCGATCAATTAAAATCTTAAGGAGGTGAGAGAAACTTGAGCAAGAGGAGGAAAACCACTTGGTTATTTTAGGAGTTTTGTCAATTTCACCTCCTACAGCTCTTTGCTAAACACCTGATACCCTTCAGCCTTTTCACATGCTTGTCACGTTGCAGCCACATGATTAAACGTGTTTTATTGAGATTTCAGGTGACAGCCCACCTCAAAGTGCATCATATTTTTGTGCACTTTGAATCTCAAGGATATTTAATTGCATTTTTTTTTTGTCCTAATTATTATTTTCTGTAAGCGTAGAAGTTGTCAGTGTCCTCTTCCAGTTTGGGCCTATACTGTTAGTGATGACAATGCAAAACAACTTTATGAAAGCCTCCCAGTGAGCTTGAAGAATAGGATGAGATTGATTATCACATAGTTCTAAAGATAAGATGAACCAAGGAGGACCAACATGTCAGCAAGTTTGCTCCCGGATCAAACTACACCCAGTGCGCAGGTTTCAAATAAAGGCTTCAGTCAGGAAGAGCGTTAATCAAAGAAGCAACCAAGAGGCACGTGGAAACTTTGGAAGAACTGGAGAAATCCATCGTTTAGAGACAAATGACAGAAGAATGATGATTTTCTGCACTTACGAGTCTGCACACTGCAAAAACACAAAATCTTAACCCTGTATTTTTGGTCTAGTTTCTAATGCGAATATCTTAGTAAACTTGAAACAAGACAAAACAACATTACAAGCATCTATATGTTGCTGGAAAATTACTTTTAAGTTAGTTTTGTCTTTCTTCAAGTGCACTAAAATATTTACACTAGAAACTAGACCAAAAATACTTGACAAGGTTTTGTGTTTTTGTAGGCCTTCATAAAAAAAAAAGAAGAAAGTCATTGCAAATAATAATAATAATAATAATAATAATAAAATACAATAAGTCCAGTTTGGTGCTCTGGTATGATGAGAAAAAAACTAAAATGTCTGGCCTCCACAGAAACCTGCATGTGGTGGGAAACTGCCGCTGATCCTCATCTTGAACACGGGAGAGACATTGAAGTTTATCAGAGTTGATAGAAGGGTGGAAGGAGCTAAATACAGGACAGTCTTGACAGTAAACCTATCAGAGGCTGCAACAGACTTGAGACTGGGGTAAAGGTTCACCTTCATGTCAGAGCATTACCCCAAACGCGCGGCGAGAGCTACAATCGAATGGTTTGGATCAAAACATGGTCGTGCATTAAAATGCTTAGTGAAAGTCCAGACCTAAAAAAAAAAAAATCCGACTCACGATCTGCAGCGAGACTTTTAAAATTTATGCTCGCAGAGGCTCTCCGTCCAAACTGACTGAGCTTGAAATGTCTTGCAGTGAGCAAATCTGTTTCTACATGTGTAAATCTGGGAGAGACATACTGCAAAAAAAAAAAAAAACTGAGTCGGTGAACACATTTATGTGGTTTGCGTTGGTCTAAGTTGTAAATTACCAATAAAAATCCATCAGGATTTGTGATCGTGACACAACAAAACGTGAAATTATTAAAAAAATAATGTTTTTACAGCCCCCCCACCCCCTGTATGAAACATGATCTCATAATTACTCAAGAATCTCAGTACATTTTCAGAACGACGAGTGCTTTAAAGCAACACGGTGAACATATATTTCGACCAGAGTGTATGGTCAGTAATGAACAGATAACCTTATCTTTGCCACATCTCCATGTCAAAAGGCTTTTCATGGCGAAATCTCCGAGTCTTGTCTTTAGAACTCGTCATCAAAGTCCTAAACATCTTTACTATCTTAAAGAGATTTAGGCACCACTATCCGAGGGTCCGCACTCATAGATCCTTTAGATATGGATAAAGAGGCTTAGCTCCACACACACCTTTTCTTTCTTCCTCTTCATCCCCTGATTTCTCTTCTTTCTCCTTTGCCACCTTCTCATCCCACGCGGTCGTGCACGCATGCACACTCTCAAGCACCCCGGAGCTTAATTTGCAATAGAAGACTACTTCATTTGAATGTCTTTGATGTAGCGTGGCTTTGCTCAAATGAAGTATCTGATCCCAATCCCCCGGACAGATCCACGTGGGTGTATCGGTGTAACCAACCACCACCAGAACCAGTTTCCCCCCGTTCTGCTGCCAGCTCCTCTTTCATTGTGTTCCTCGTCTATAAAACACCATCCATCATTATACTCATCATGCCGTCGATCCCCTCCCAATTTAATTAATTTACACTTTTAACAACCGTGCTTACGTGTGCCATCATCCGGGTAATTTATGGAGATGGAGTCTTGTGTTAAGTCCCTCGGTGGGCCACATGGCCTGTTGGTAAATCTGGCTTAAGCAGAACGGCAAAAAGTAGAAGGAACACACTCTTGAGAAGTCTTGGAGAACACTTGCGGGCTTGCAGAAAAGAAATCTCGATCATTTTTCACTGTGCAAGACCGTTGCTTTTGTCAATTTTAAGAACGCGGCCGCAGCACTGAGGAGAGTCCTGTAATTTTTCATGTTTTATTTGCTGACTCGCATGCATACGAGACTCAAAATATTTACAGTGGTATAAAAACAGAGGCTGTGCTTAAGAGAGATTGGTGAGACTCTAGAGGAGACGCAGACACCTCTAGAGTCTCTAGAGCAGAAGCGCTAGGTGAGGCATCAGAGGCAGGTTCGAGTTTCAAGGAGATTCTGAGCTTTGGAGATTTGGAGCTAGCCGTTCCCAGGCTAACTCCTGATCCACAGCTGCAGGAAAACACCATGGCAACTGGTAGGTCTTTCTCTGGGGACAGACTTAAAAGAGTTGAAGGCTCCATGGATCCAACCCAGGACTATGGAAACGGCAATAAATATAACGTGGGAGGCTGAGAGGACACAGGAAGTTAGCGACACAAATGGAAGTACACACTCTAGAAGTCTTGATTCCTCCACATAAGCTAAGCATCAGCCAAACGCTTGATGTCCAACAGCTCTGTGAGCATTTGTAGTAAGAACAGAAATAAGGAATAATTTGAGAAATGTGGGGAAACAAATGGCAAACCTATGCCATTTAGGCATCAGATGTTGTTAACCGTTAACTTTGTTTTTAGTTATTTTATTTGGCTCATTTGCATCTTTGGAGGCCAGTTGTCAACTTTATATGACATATAAATTTATATCTAATTTGAGTTAACTGAATAGCTACTGAGTATGCAACGGTTTGATAAATTAAATCATGATGAAAAATATTAAACATACGAAAGTCATTTGGAAATGCACCGAAATAGAAAAAGGAACTTCATCCTTTATCGGTAGATCTGCATAAATAGGTTCAAATTTATGTCAACTTGACATTCAGTGCAAGCAGAACTCTACATGTAGTTTAAACTTTATCCTGCCCCGTTGAGGACACGGTTTTGTTTTGTTTTTTACCATTCTTTCATTTTTACTTCTTCAAACGCTTGTTCTGAAATATTTGCCTCTGCAAATTAAGGGTAAATAATAGCTACACTTTACAGATGCTGAAAAAGTGTTCGATCAGCAGAATGAAAACTTAATTGCAAGCGTCTGCCTGTGACTAAGACACTGAAACAAGCTGGCAGCCAGCAGCCGGAGACTCAGCAATCATGATAATGGAGCATGCAAAAGCCACTCTGCCGTCATTTGTCAGGCAGGAATAAATCTTAAACCGGCGGGGCTCACATTATACTTGGTATACTTGACTGTTTAGTCAATCATAGAGTGCGCTCAGTCTTAACTCGGTACATTCACCGCTTCGTTTCAGGCTTTACAGACTTGTGGCCAACACTGTTGCGTGTTTTGCTAAGTACGAGCTAACTGCAGAGTAGCTGGCATCTGACGAACGCATGCATCCAACGTTGACTCCAGGTGGAGCCCTTCACTCACGCAGCGTTCTTTCTTTTTTTAAATATTCAGGGAAAATATATGCATGTTTACAGTCCAGCTTGTCTGAGACCAGGTAAAAATGTAGTTGAGTCTGGAGGAAAAANTGTCCATTCGATTTCTGAAAAACCTTGCAAACTGGGTCAGTGCGACCCCACCAGACCGTGCACAGAATAAAAAATCTCATGGGGTCTAAATGATCTCTTAAGACCACGTGAGGGTTCATAAACTTTTTAATGCCAAAGCATCTCAAATGGGTTTAATTGTGGATTTTAATGAGGCTAGTTCAAAATCTTCTTTATGTTTTAGTTTGATCCATTTAGTGGATATAACTAAAACAGATCATTGTCCCAGTCCATAACCCAAGTGTGTTCCAGGTATTGTAACATTGTGACCAGACTTTTAGGGTTTTCTGGTCGAGAACATAATTCACGGTTAAATTAATTCCAGTGAATCATCCAGGGCCAGAATCAGGAGCACCAGATCATCACACTGCCACCACCATGTTTGACTTGGTCAGATTTGACTTTATGAAATGCTGCTGAGTTTTTGCCACAGATTTAACAGCAAAGACACCTTCTAAAAATGCTACTTTTGTTTTGTCACTTCACAGAGTAGTGCTACAAAGTCTCTGGGAAGAAGAAGAAGTTGTTTTAGGATGTCAAACGGGCATTTCTTTTCTTCTTGGTCAGCTATAGGAATTTCCTATTGATGTCATATTTGTCCAGTCTTTTTTTACTGTTGCGATATAAATACTAATCCTAACTGTGGCAAGTGAGTCCTGCTGTGCTTCAGATGTTGCTGTGGGTTCTTTTTTCCCATAAACACATGAACTCACCATTTCAAAATATGTTTATTTTCACTATAATTGTGTGATTATTCTGATGATCTGAAACAATTTAATGTTCCAATAAAGCAAAAACTAAAGGAATGTGAAAGGAGGGAAATACGTTTCACATCACTGCATAAACAAAAGTTCTAATGAGCAACAGCACATCTCATTTGCACTGTAGCGTTACAATAATTTATGTATTTATACATTTATATATGGAGCCTGTGGCAAATGTGCTACTTCTCAAGTAAAAACATTTATGGCTAACCTTTAAATTTGCCATTTCGAATCAATCAGCCGGTCTGGTAACAGCAGGGTGGATCGCCCAGGATAAGAGTCTTAAAGAGGCAGGAGGTAAAGTGGAATATTTAAGTGGAACAAGATCCAATTTGGACTGTTGGCTCCTGAGCAAACCAACATTTTCAACTCGGAAATTATACAAGATAACATTGACAACCAATGGTGAATTATTAATGCTCTATGAACTCGTCAACGACAGAGGTTTTATCAAGGAAAGTGATGAGTCTGCATACAGACGGGAGACAGACCAGCAGGTCCACTGACGCAGTGGAAACTATCTAGAGCTTAACCTGCTCACAACCAAGGTGAACTTCCAGAAAACACCTCACACACTTCCCCCTCTTGCCTTCCTCAGCATCACTGACTTCTGGGAACCACTTCCTCTCCCTAGAAACCACACTGATGGTCCTCACACACCTAGAGGCCCAGCAGAGACTGTGCGTCCTGCAGCATCTCAAGAAGCACAAAACCACACACAAAAAAAAGGAGCATCTGGCCATCTTATAAACTGACATTATTCAGTCAGTCCCGTGTTCGTCCATCCCCGTGTGGTTTTGCTCATCCTCTAAACATGTCCGGAACAGACTGGAACAAGCAATTAGGTCAGGAGAGAGAATCGTCAAGGCTGACTTTTCTTTCCACCCAGACCTTGTACAGGTCAAGGGTCAGGAAAAGGGCCGCTAAAATTGGCGCAGATTCCACGTATCTTGGACAAAAACTGCTTAGACTTTTACCTTCAGGGCAGCGCTACAGAGTGCTATTTGCAAAAACCAGCTGGCACAGAGACAATTTCTTGCCCCAGGCTGTCTCTCTGATGAACGCAGTCAGTATCCAGACTGAAACCTTACATGTTAGCAGTAATTCATCCTTGTCTTCCTCTGTTGTAAAAAAAAAAAAAAAACGGAAAAAAAAAAAAAAATAATTCCCCAACAATCTTTTAAAAAATATTTTCATTAAAAATGTCTTCAAAGAGAGCGAAGTGACAGCGACGTTGTGTGAGCAAACACGGCGAATAAAACTGATTGTGAAAATAAAGTGGGCAAATAGATATGTAAAATGGACAGTAGGTTTCAAATAAAGACTGCAGATCTTATTTGGGAAAATAAAAGCCTTTTTCTCTGCGGGGTTAAAGCACGTCTTCATAAACTGACATCGTAATTCAGTGTTAAAAACCGGGGAGTGTTACATCATTCAGCAGCCGTGTGCTTCGCCACGATTCATGTTTACCTCTTGACTGACTGACTGGCTGCTTGTTTCGTTCCTCCCGCCAGACTTGTCGTACAGATCTCGGCGGCAACTTTCGGGAGAACAGTGTCATCCTAATTGACGTCGGCGACAGCCGAAAACTTTTGAGAGCCAGATCAAAGTCGCCGGCAAAATGAATCATTTAACATGTGGAATCAATCCAGAGGAATAACAGGTGACAACTGATCTTTGAAAAAGAAATAATCTCAAGTTCCAGATTTTTGATGGTTAAAAGATGTTGTGTGTGAAGTAGGGGCAAATATGTTCTGAGCACGCTGAAGCACATAACTTTGAGATTAGCCTAAGCTTACTCCAGAAACATACCAGACTCTTTATACCAGCTAACGAGCTATGAACCTGGTCAGCAAATACATAAATGCTCCTGGTCTTGAGCTAGTTTATGCTACTAGTTCTCAGGAGATTTGTTTCCCCTCTTGTTTCATCGTCTGAACTCTTTAACCAGTCCTACCGACTCACTACAAAGCAGTCGGATGTACACAGTGCTGCCAATTGCCTTCTCACATATTAGAGTCAACTTGTATGTAATTGCATAATCCTTAAATAAGTAATAAACAAATACAGCAGTCCTTTAAAGGCCTCATTTCCCTTAAAGAGAGGAAGCCATAAGAGCAAATTTGTAAAACAAATAAATAAATAAAATACTTTGGTCAGAGGAGAACTGAAGTTCATATCCTGCATGTAAAATGCCAACTTTAGCAAAAAATCTGACACTGCACATCACCTTAAACACCACTGTCACGTTGAATTCTGGTGGTGGTAGTAGCATCATGATGTGGGATGTTTTTCTTTTAAGCAGAGATATGGAAGTTGGTCACAACTGATGGGAAGGTGTGAGGACCTACATACAGGACAATACTGGAAGAAGAAGGATTACAGGCTGCAAAAACACGTTAATCTGGGACTGAAGCTAAGAGCTACAAAAAATATTCTAGATCAGAGCATAGTCATGCATTAGAATGGCTCAGTCAAAGTCTAGACCTCAACCCAGTTGAGAAGCTGTAAACACATGAACAGCGTTTACAGACACTCTCCATCCGATCTGGCAAATCTTGAACCATTTTGCAAAGAATGGGAGGAAAGCTCACAGATACATCCTCCCTTAGACTATAAACTCGTGCCCAATCTAGTGCCCAGATTTAAAAAAAAAAAATAAAATCTTGAAAATTATGTGCAGTTTTTCTTCAATTTCTCATTCATGCGTCATGCAAAACTGCAGTAGAATGCATTGAGGTGGTGTTAGCGTGTGGCAGATTGTTCGGGAAGCGTGAATACTTTTGCAGGATAATATGTACATCATTTCAAATAGACTGGCGAAGAGAGGAGAGAAGAAGCATTTGCTTTCATAACCTGATTATGACATGTAAAATCTCCCATGAAGGTTACAATTACACCAGGACACACCTTTATCTTTATGGTACTCCAGAACCATAACGGGATGTTCTCATAAAACACATTTAAAAATAGCAAAATTACTTCTCGTTTCTAAACTGGGGGGGGGAACGATTACCCCCACTGTGTTACAAGCAAGTGTTGAGAAATCTCAGACACATCCTATAGACTTATCAGCTTCAAAATGACACGATGCTACCACTGCTGGGACTTGAATATTAATTTCCAAGCTTGACGAATATAAAAATAAATCCTTTTGCTAATCGTGCCTGAAGATGCGTGCCGCCAGTAAAAAAAAAAAAAAAAAATGGAGAAGGTTTTTGTGTAAATTACTAGAAGATTAGTTCCTTTGCCGGTTTATCTCCAGGTCCAAACCACAGAGGTGCATTGCTCAATCACCAAAAAAAACGGTTCCTCCCTAACTTCCTGGAAGGAACGGAAGGATTTGCTGCTGCTTCCGAAATCCTGCAATTGTCTCTGGCGCAACAAGATAGTGGCGGCGCTTTGAAGTTGTAAATCTGTGACAGGGACGAGCATTACCTGCTTCCAATAGGACGTTTCCGGACAGCCGGACGTTCCGTCGCATGTGATGGGCCGACGTGGCATTCTCGTGAGATTAGCATGGATTAGCCAAGGTGGGTACCAGTCGGAACACACCCCGCTCTATTTTGCTTTTTTATGTTTAATCCTTTTGGCAGGAAGTAAACATTTATAGCTAAAAGTGTGTTAATCTTCCCTCGCTGTCAGGCCCCTACATCCCATAAACACTTATCACTGGCCTATTTAGCGTACGCTTTGCCTTGAATGTGGCTGGAGAAAAAAAAACGAGAGAGGCGTTTGTTGTTTCACACACTCAGCAAAAAAAAAAAAGGAAATTTGGTAAATTCTTAAAACCTCCTTTGGATGTGGTCATATTGCCAAAAGGCCAGTGAAAAGAGCCTTTAATGGGGGAAATGTCCAAGTACTCGAGACGAGACAGGTATATTACCCCAATAAAAAAATAAAATTGAATCCTGACACCTTCATAACTGAGCGGGATCAGGACTGTTCTGGGTAGAAAGAAAAAAAAAATAGGATATGAAATTTTATAGATTTGCTTCTTTTTCATCATTAATGTTTATGAAAAGCTTTCACTCCTGCCACACTTTGGGTTTGCACCTAACCAGGATCTCTTTCCCTTTGAAACCTTAAGCCTGGCTCTCCGCCGTGTGTTTAGGCCGATCAATTAAAATCTTAAGGAGGTGAGAGAAACTTGAGCAAGAGGAGGAAAACCACTTGGTTATTTTAGGAGTTTTGTCAATTTCACCTCCTACAGCTCTTTGCTAAACACCTGATACCCTTCAGCCTTTTCACATGCTTGTCACGTTGCAGCCACATGATTAAACGTGTTTTATTGAGATTTCAGGTGACAGCCCACCTCAAAGTGCATCATATTTTTGTGCACTTTGAATCTCAAGGATATTTAATTGCATTTTTTTTTTGTCCTAATTATTATTTTCTGTAAGCGTAGAAGTTGTCAGTGTCCTCTTCCAGTTTGGGCCTATACTGTTAGTGATGACAATGCAAAACAACTTTATGAAAGCCTCCCAGTGAGCTTGAAGAATAGGATGAGATTGATTATCACATAGTTCTAAAGATAAGATGAACCAAGGAGGACCAACATGTCAGCAAGTTTGCTCCCGGATCAAACTACACCCAGTGCGCAGGTTTCAAATAAAGGCTTCAGTCAGGAAGAGCGTTAATCAAAGAAGCAACCAAGAGGCACGTGGAAACTTTGGAAGAACTGGAGAAATCCATCGTTTAGAGACAAATGACAGAAGAATGATGATTTTCTGCACTTACGAGTCTGCACACTGCAAAAACACAAAATCTTAACCCTGTATTTTTGGTCTAGTTTCTAATGCGAATATCTTAGTAAACTTGAAACAAGACAAAACAACATTACAAGCATCTATATGTTGCTGGAAAATTACTTTTAAGTTAGTTTTGTCTTTCTTCAAGTGCACTAAAATATTTACACTAGAAACTAGACCAAAAATACTTGACAAGGTTTTGTGTTTTTGTAGGCCTTCATAAAAAAAAAAGAAGAAAGTCATTGCAAATAATAATAATAATAATAATAATAATAAAATACAATAAGTCCAGTTTGGTGCTCTGGTATGATGAGAAAAAAACTAAAATGTCTGGCCTCCACAGAAACCTGCATGTGGTGGGAAACTGCCGCTGATCCTCATCTTGAACACGGGAGAGACATTGAAGTTTATCAGAGTTGATAGAAGGGTGGAAGGAGCTAAATACAGGACAGTCTTGACAGTAAACCTATCAGAGGCTGCAACAGACTTGAGACTGGGGTAAAGGTTCACCTTCATGTCAGAGCATTACCCCAAACGCGCGGCGAGAGCTACAATCGAATGGTTTGGATCAAAACATGGTCGTGCATTAAAATGCTTAGTGAAAGTCCAGACCTAAAAAAAAAAAAATCCGACTCACGATCTGCAGCGAGACTTTTAAAATTTATGCTCGCAGAGGCTCTCCGTCCAAACTGACTGAGCTTGAAATGTCTTGCAGTGAGCAAATCTGTTTCTACATGTGTAAATCTGGGAGAGACATACTGCAAAAAAAAAAAAAAACTGAGTCGGTGAACACATTTATGTGGTTTGCGTTGGTCTAAGTTGTAAATTACCAATAAAAATCCATCAGGATTTGTGATCGTGACACAACAAAACGTGAAATTATTAAAAAAATAATGTTTTTACAGCCCCCCCACCCCCTGTATGAAACATGATCTCATAATTACTCAAGAATCTCAGTACATTTTCAGAACGACGAGTGCTTTAAAGCAACACGGTGAACATATATTTCGACCAGAGTGTATGGTCAGTAATGAACAGATAACCTTATCTTTGCCACATCTCCATGTCAAAAGGCTTTTCATGGCGAAATCTCCGAGTCTTGTCTTTAGAACTCGTCATCAAAGTCCTAAACATCTTTACTATCTTAAAGAGATTTAGGCACCACTATCCGAGGGTCCGCACTCATAGATCCTTTAGATATGGATAAAGAGGCTTAGCTCCACACACACCTTTTCTTTCTTCCTCTTCATCCCCTGATTTCTCTTCTTTCTCCTTTGCCACCTTCTCATCCCACGCGGTCGTGCACGCATGCACACTCTCAAGCACCCCGGAGCTTAATTTGCAATAGAAGACTACTTCATTTGAATGTCTTTGATGTAGCGTGGCTTTGCTCAAATGAAGTATCTGATCCCAATCCCCCGGACAGATCCACGTGGGTGTATCGGTGTAACCAACCACCACCAGAACCAGTTTCCCCCCGTTCTGCTGCCAGCTCCTCTTTCATTGTGTTCCTCGTCTATAAAACACCATCCATCATTATACTCATCATGCCGTCGATCCCCTCCCAATTTAATTAATTTACACTTTTAACAACCGTGCTTACGTGTGCCATCATCCGGGTAATTTATGGAGATGGAGTCTTGTGTTAAGTCCCTCGGTGGGCCACATGGCCTGTTGGTAAATCTGGCTTAAGCAGAACGGCAAAAAGTAGAAGGAACACACTCTTGAGAAGTCTTGGAGAACACTTGCGGGCTTGCAGAAAAGAAATCTCGATCATTTTTCACTGTGCAAGACCGTTGCTTTTGTCAATTTTAAGATCGCGGCCGCAGCACTGAGGAGAGTCCTGTAATTTTTCATGTTTTATTTGCTGACTCGCATGCATATGAGACTCCAAATATTTACAGTGGTATAAAAACAGAGGCTGTGCTTAAGAGAGATTGGTGAGACTCTAGAGGAGACGCAGACACCTCTAGAGTCTCTAGAGCAGAAGCGCCAGGTGAGGCATCAGAGGCAGGTTCGAGTTTCAAGGAGATTCTGAGCTTTGGAGATTTGGAGCTAGCCGTTCCCAGGCTAACTCCTGATCCACAGCTGCAGGAAAACACCATGGCAACTGGTAGGTCTTTCTCTGGGGACAGACTTAAAAGAGTTGAAGGCTCCATGGATCCAACCCAGGACTATGGAAACGGCAATAAATATAACGTGGGAGGCTGAGAGGGCACAGGAATTTAGCGACACAAATGGAAGTACACACTCTAGAAGTCTTGATTCCTCCACATAAGCTAAGCATCAGCCAAACGCTTGATGTCCAACAGCTCTGTGAGCATTTGTAGTAAGAACAGAAATAAGGAATAATTTGAGAAATGTGGGGAAACAAATGGCAAACCTATGCCATTTAGGCATCAGATGTTGTTAACCGTTAACTTTGTTTTTAGTTATTTTATTTGGCTCATTTGCATCTTTGGAGGCCAGTTGTCAACTTTATATGACATATAAATTTATACATAATTTGAGTTAACTGAATAGCTACTGAGTATGCAACGGTTTGATAAATTAAATCATGATGAAAAATATTAAACATACGAAAGTCGTTTGGAAATGCACCAAAATAGAAAAAGGAACTTCATCCTTTATCGGTAGATCTGCATAAATAGGTTCAAATTTATGTCAACTTGACATTCAGTGCAAGCAGAACTCTACATGTAGTTTAAACTTTATCCTGCCCCGTTGAGGACACGGTTTTGTTTTGTTTTTTACCATTCTTTCATTTTTACTTCTTCAAACGCTTGTTCTGAAATATTTGCCTCTGCAAATTAAGGGTAAATAATAGCTACACTTTACAGATGCTGAAAAAGTGTTCGATCAGCAGAATGAAAACTTAATTGCAAGCGTCTGCCTGTGACTAAGACACTGAAACAAGCTGGCAGCCAGCAGCCGGAGACTCAGCAATCATGATAATGGAGCATGCAAAAGCCACTCTGCCGTCATTTGTCAGGCAGGAATAAATCTTAAACCGGCGGGGCTCAGATTGTACTTGGTATACTTGACTGTTTAGTCAATCATAGAGTGCGCTCAGTCTTAACTCGGTACATTCACCGCTTCGTTTCAGGCTTTACAGACTTGTGGCCAACACTGTTGCGTGTTTTGCTAAGTACGAGCTAACTGCAGAGTAGCTGGCATCTGACGAACGCATGCATCCAACGTTGACTCCAGGTGGAGCCCTTCACTCACGCAGCGTTCTTTCTTTTTTTAAATATTCAGGGAAAATATATGCATGTTTACAGTCCAGCTTGTCTGAGACCAGGTAAAAATGTAGTTGAGTCTGGAGGAAAAATAATAAAACGTAGTCCCAAAAATTGGAGGTAGGTGTTAACGAGTCGCATTTAGTGAGGGACTTAAAAAAAATACACTCTGGTAGCCTCACTTTACCGTGATTTTACTTCAGTTTGAGTAAAACCATTTTGATGTAGCAGTACTCTTAAAGTTGAGTGCAACCTTTGGTCACTTCACTGTGGAAAAGAACAGATGCATTTCAATCAGACACACAACTACACAACATCTTATGTAAGATGTACCTTGTTTTAGCATTAGCATTTAGCATTTTTTCTGTCTCCAAAGGCACCTGTGTCATTCGGAGGGCAAATACATACGAAGTATTTAGTGCAACTTGTAACTTACATAGTTCAAACACACTTATGTTACCTGCTGTGGGTCATGGTTTTTATTGAGGAAAAACTGAGATTAAGAAATTCTTGTGCCCTAATTTGTTGTTTTGTAGAGAAATTATCTGACAAATTTCACTATTTTCAAAAAACCAAACCGTCTGCATTATATTAGAGCTTTGCCAATCTGTTTAATAATTTCTAAAAATAAATTAGACCTCACGATTAGTTACACATTACTTCACTTTTTTCCACTTACTTAGCTATTTTTTAAAACATTTTTTTTAACAGTAACCTTTTACTTCTAATTGAGTGTTTTTGGCTCCTCTACCCTTCTCTGTTCAAGATCAAGAGCAATCGCAGGACGAATGAAAGGTAGGTCTGCTGGCTCTGCACAAAAATGGAAACAACAGTAAAAGCTGCTGTATATTTTTTTAAATCCAGTCTTTTGTTTGAAAGGTATTAGAAAGTTTATTCAGCCGCAAATGCAAATCTCTTCTGAAGACTCTAAGCTGCATTTAAGAAGTCATAGATGTTAATAAAAAATTTAAAAAAAGCATTGCTACGCTTCATACAAAAGACTCAGTGCGGGTTTGGTGAACACAAGAGGCTAAAACAAACAAAAAAAAAAAAGATTAAGGGTTAATCCATTAGGAACTGACCAGTAAAAGTTTTGAGTCAGAAAAGCCCTGCCTGTACTTTGGAGCTGTTACCTGTAAAAGAAAAATTTGGCTAACCTTCATGCCAGAGATGAACACTCATAAGGTGCCCTTTGCAAAGTGTTCTCTGAAGCATTCTTTAAATGGGTTTCTTGATTGAAGTACGCATAACATCATTTGAAGTTAACAGAGGGACGAAGCGGTCATGATCAAGTAAGCTTTGAAACATTATGCTGAGCTTAAGTGTCCCATCCAAAAAAAAAATACAGTTTGCAGCTTTATTATTTCGCAGAGCCACTTGTAGATCAATTGTATAAACTTATCTCAATGGCTTCAGCTTTCCAGGTGGATTTTTTAATTAATTTTTTTACCCTTCTTTAAAGTCAGGTGTATTTGTTAGATCATAGCGCTTCCTCTGTTTAAGCCAAACTGAGCAGAAAGTTCCTCCACCGCCGCAGCAGCCATTTTATCTGCCTCGGTTTGTTGTTTGCTTCTAAATGACTCCGCTTGCATACCTGATGGGGAAGAAGTCGCCCTCTGGCTCTCCATTCGTTAGAGGCAGGGATTTGTGGAGTTTAAATTTGATGTTGTCTGGCCTCGGCGTGCTTGTTTACCTCTGAGGACGAGCCGAGGCTGATAATGTGGCAGCAGAGTCGTGGCCGCTGGCCTTTTTTGATGAGAAGAAAGGTCTGTTTGACTAATTACCCTGGCGGTCGCACCACTTGTTTTGCCAGTGCCAGGATTTCACATCTTTTTTCTTTTTTTTCATTCCCTTTCACACACTCTGGTTGTTTCCCTCCTTGTTCTGCGAGCGCGCACGCACACACACACACACGCGCGCACACCGATCTGTGAACGTCTGATGTGGAAATTAGCATTCAAATTAGCACTCCAAATCAGTGGGTATTGATTAGCTTTCTTTTCTTTGAAACTTTTGTTTAAGAGCGTTTTACCTCCCTCCCTGGGATGTTTCTCTCCTCTTCCCATATGTAGCACCTTATTTCCTTCTTTAATTACACATTTTACACTTTTTTTTTTGGCGAAAGGTTTACAGAGTGGGGGACGGGCTAATGAACAGAGCACTGTTTGATGTTAAATCAATAATTTCAAAAGTGAATAAAGGAACTCGGGAGTCACCAGGTAGTTTATTGGCTGCTGCATCGATCTGCAGGCGAGGGAGGGACGAGAGACGAGAACGGATTATGGGAGTTGTGAGATCGTGAATCAAGAGTTACTATTTACAGTATGTTGCTGCACATTTACTGGGTTAAGAGATAATTGGACATTAAATCACAGATTACACAAAGTCCTTCACCTAGTCTGCTTTGCTGGACCACAACGGAGGGGTTGTTTAAGATATTTCAGTCCGTGGGACGTACGTATTGTCGTATCGTCCTCACATATTTATGCACCAGGTGGTTTGTGTGGCTATCGCCGTCACATTCGACCTTGTCGCAAAAACGCGCAGCGTTAATTAATCTGATTTCGGGGTTTGATTCGGTGTGTTTTAGCGAAAATATGCAACAAACTGTGTTTCAATATTAACCCGCATAAAAAGTGTTGAAGCTGAAGCTTCTCTTTATGCGAGACAGTCGCATTTTAGGCCGGAAATTGAAGTGGCTACTGCTATTCTGGAGACAGATAAACTCGTTTTGTGGGAAACGTCTCCTTTTTATCTTCAGTTTGGGTTTCGCCATGTTCCCTGATTAGGAGCTTTAGTTTGGGCCACCTGCTCTCAGGGTCTTGCTGCCAGGCGGACGGAGAACATGCGCCTCCGGAGATTAAGTGACACGTTGACATGTAACAAATCCTTTGTGGTTTAGGAGATCAGCCCGGACCGTGTCTAAGTCCATCATTTAAGAAACTGGACAATGCACTACTAGATCAACTAGGTGCTCTCAATTTTGAGACCTGGAACACGACAAATATGGACCGTCTTGGACGGCAGCCATCAGAAAATCCAAACCTCGTTCTTTAAATCGAACCGCCGAGATGCAGCTGATCAGGTGAACGGACATGGTCATACAGAAGTTGTTGAGCAGAGAAACCAAAGGTTTTGTTTGTGAGCAGATGGAAATCAGACAAACTGTGATGCCTGTGTTTTCAGAAGCAAGCCTGAAAGATTTCTGCGGCGCGACGGGGACGGACTCTTTGTTAGTCTCTCAGAAGTTCTGGCAAGCTGTTTGAAATCTCAGAAAGAGAAGGAAAAAAAAGGTTCAAACAAAGCCTACTTCACACCAATATATCAATAAGGCATTAGCTGGAAGTGCTGAACCCACTTCATAATATATTTACCTATTAATCTGCTGACTAACAGCTCTTGGCTTCTAGCAGACGATGGTCATCTGCTGATGAGCTTTCTCTAATCCTGTCCCACGTTCTCGGGCTTTGTGCCGTGCTTTCTCGGTGTTCCAAAAAACATGAGGGCTGTGATCATTCTCTTAAAGAGACGGGGCATCTCCATTGATCTGGCATAACAAGTGGACTTTAGACTGATCTGGAGTTTGGTAAATGATGAAGTAAATTGTAAAACAGCTGACTAACAGAGTGGAGTAGCAGCTCTCTGGGAGGATTGCCAAATGTGAGAGTGCTCCATCTCCCTTAAGTCCAGTCCGATAATCATGTTTGAAGAAAACCTCTTGGACGGCATGGAAATAACATTTAATACCCGGTTCAGTGCTTCTGCCGACTAATTGTCAAATAAGGACTTTGAACCGGTTAAAATTTCAAACTGCAACCGATTGCATAACTAAGAGGTCAGACGCGATATTAGAGACTCGACTGAATGTTACCTGCCAGTAAAAAGGCGAAGCTCAAATTTGTCCCCTGCAGCAGAGCGCCATGCAAGACCCGATCAAAAACACACAAATGTTCTCATATAGGAAAAAATACACCAGAGTGCTATGCGCCTATTGCCAAAAGATAATTACCGCTGCTGACAAGAACTGAACTGACATGACGGCCCTCTAAATGCGAGCGCTCGGTACGTTCGCGACTGAATTTAAGCAAATTTGCCCTCTTGCTGTCAAACCACCAGTGATGGCTTCAGGTGTATTGTGAAGATCATCTGGTTTGCGTGCGGGCAATGTGCTCGGGAGTACACGAGTGGGAGTGAATTAAAGAAACGTCCAATCAATATTATGAGGCCGAGAGAAGAGAAGAGAGCGAGAGCGGGAGAGGAAATGAATTGGCCCATGGACAAAATAACCAGATGCCCAAGAAAGTAGATGTTGGAAGACACATTTACATAACCCGGGCGGAAAATAGATACAGCAGTGGGGGTAGAGGGAGGGAGCAAAGAGAGAAGATTAAGTAATTATCCTTTCAAGCCTAATTTGAGGTGCTGTTTGAAATTAACCTATGCAAATGAAGTGGCTAAATCACGCCGAGGACAGCAGTGACTAAGACTTGTACAGAAGGCGAGCGCTCGCTTTATCACAACGCTGTCCGACGTGAGCGCTCGCGCACCGGGGACGTTTCAGCGCACTTCACGCGGTGCCTATTTTCCGTACCACTCGAGAGGGTTACAGTGCGCGTTGGTGCATTGTTCTGTCTAAACATTCAAAGTGCGGCGCAGTTACATAAAGGGGAAATCAGTATGCTGGTAATAGCTAGGGGTACGGCTGTTCAGAGAGCTGCTCCTCCTCTTTTTCCATGCGACGCTGCTCACTTTAGAGAAATGAAAATGCTAAACTTTTAATCTTCGCATCAGACGAACATCGCTATTCAGAGGATGTGTGCAACACAACTGCTACTATAGGGGACATATGAAGCTAGGAGCTCAAGCAAGAGTCTCCGTTTTTTTGGTGCTGCATGATCCAGGATGTGCAAAAATAAGTTGTACTTATAGGAATTGAAGTGTTTTATGTGTAGCATTAGATTCCTGTTCTTGAATGTGGTTGAACAGAACAGGATGACGCTCCTAGTTCTTCTACTGTGAGTCTACAAGCTACACAGTGAGAGCTGAACTGGAGACCCACATGAAATACGTCCTTCATATGCAGATTCTCACCTCCTTGTCATCATTTCTGTTATGCAATTTTCAAAGCTACGTACCAGTCACAACACTTATTGCCAATTTCAGCAACACTTTGGCTAAAATACCACTGTCAGTAATGCTGCTTTTATGCAGACTTTATGGCTGTTCGCCTTCAAATTGTGAGGTTGATCTATTAACGTCGTAGTTGTTCTGACACCCCTACCTCCGTGCCAGCCTACGGAGGAAAAGTGAAACGTACTGCTAATTAATTTTAGAAGCGCCTCAGAAATGGATTCCTTGTAAAGTAGATGCATTTATCCAGCCAGTTTTCCTCGCTGTAAAAAAAAAAAAAAAAAACATATCACATTTGAGGGAGAAAAGAACAACAAACTGATCATCTACTTTCTCTACTTATATATAAACACCTTGAAGAGTATATTACCCAATGATACACGAGAGCTAATCTTCCATGACATTCTGGTGACTCTATGAACATTACCAAACAGCAGGATTTCAGATTATGTTCACCTATCCCTCCCGATCGACTTCTTGTTCTAAGCTGTTGATTGCTTGTCATTACCTTAAGTGTCCCGTCATTTAGTGCATTTTATTTATTTATTAATTTTTTTTTTTTTTTTGGTCTTTTGCATTTTCTCCCACAGCGCATTTTCTCCCATTAATGCAGTCTCTCCTCCTAGATTTTGTTTGCAAAGGTTCCCCCCTCCATGACTAACCAACAAATTGCTCTCCATCTTCCCTGCTGTCACGACAGATTCCTCTTTCTGCATGGGATGAATCCCGTAATGGCTGGTGCAAATCAATTGGCATTTAGATACTTACTTTTGTATCACACTATGTGTCCGCACAGCATGGCACGCTGCATGACTGCCTCTTCAGAATGGGGCTGACTGGATATTATAAGGAGCTGGCTTGGAATTGTCTCGCGATCTAAATGCAAATCTGAGGAGGGCGTTAAGGAAGTCATTACCTACATGGCTGGCTTTGATGAACCGCTCACGGCGGTTTGAAGCAAATACCAAAGCATCACATACATGTGATTAAGATGATTAATTACTCCTTTGAATGTATTCCTCATTTTTAACCGCCTTTTGTAACCTGGAGCAATCAAAGGATGCGTGTTAAGATCTTGTGATGTTTCTGGTTTCGGAGGGCTCAGGGGAATTCGAATGCAGCGGCTGGCTCAGGCACCGGGGGAGCCAGCCTGTGATCGGCATGGATGTTTTGGAGCTAAGCAGTGAACTGATGCACGGAGTTTGGCTACAGAGGACAGAGTTGACATATTGTGACTTGTAAAAGTATTCAAACCCTTTGAAACCTCAAATATCAATGTAATGAAGTAGGCTGTGTATATGAGAAAGGAGGTAAAAGGATGTATGGTTGTCAGGATGTATGTAAGGATGTATGTAAAGAGTAGAGCATTTAGCTGTACTCGTCATTCCTAGTAAAGCTGCAGTATGTAGCTTTTACAAGAAAAAATAAAAAATATATGTTTTAGGTGTTTGTTAAAACCGTCACCATGTCCTGACAGTATTATGCAGATAATCTGAGAAACGTTTGAGCTAATCCACCTCCTCCAAGTGCTGCGATTACTGTTTGCAAAAATGCACCACTCCAAAAGCAACCAGAGCTAGGAGGAAGGTCACAGCACTGTCAATCATGCTCGTGTACGCCCTGTTCAATGTGCTACCGGTGGAGAAACGGCTCACCATCGCAGGAAATGCATTAATCCGCCGTCATCGGTGGCCATGTTTACTAGCCTGAGGATTAATGGCAGGATCTGTTGTGGTCAACCAAATGAAATGTAGCAGAGAGCAAATCTGATAAGCAGGTACACGAGAGTGATAGACAATGCTAAGGCCCTCCTCCTGGCTCTGATTGGTTGTTTCTGTTGATGCACAAATACACAACAAAGGTTGTAGAGGTTTTCCCCTATTACTAAAAAATCTCCAGAAAATCTCCAGAAAAATATCAGCTGGACCTCGATTTTATTCACAGGTTATCTGTCTCATATCATACTGTCACGGCATCGTGATAGTGATAGTTCTATTTGGTACAAAAAATAAAAACAATGTGTCCTTCCACTTCACAGTTAATGCACTACTTTGTGTTAGTCTGTCACCCAAGGAAGTAGCAAACTGGTTAATTCACAAACACCAAAATGGTAGCACTAAAACCTGCTACTTTTTAAAATGTCAGCCCACGCCTCTCCGTGAATCTCACTCCCCCTAGCAAAAAAAAAAAAATAAAAAATGTTTGCGCCGATCCCCTTTTATGTAAAAACCCACCAATTTGTGTCACTACTTTTGCTATGATTCCCAAGGACATTTCCAGAGACAGTCCTAAACATATGCTGATGTGACATCACTCGCTGACAAACCCACATTAAAGGTAAACTCTTAAAAAACACTCTTTGAGAAATAAAAGTCACCTTTAGAAGGGGGAAATACTGAGAGTGAAATGAAAGCAATTTTTCCTCCTTTTGAAATGGAAATGCACTGTGATTTGCTGAATGCCTTTGAAGAAATCGTGTTATTAAGAATCAGGTGTCGCCGTGCAGCCACCATTGATACGGGGTTCATAATCTTAAATGAAATAGTTTTCTTCCCCTTGCAATTTCTTCACCCTTTTCACTCCGTTCTAAGTGGAGAGCGGGTCTTTTGTGTGAAAAGGTCATGTGGCTTTCATGGAGCTCACACTCACCTGCTGACAGTCGAATGTCACCTTTTTTTGGCTTTAAACTAAGTAATTATTCTTCTTTTTTTTTCTTTTTTTTTACAAGCCTTCATGCACTGAAACATCTCTGTGTGGCTCCTCCTCTCCTTATTAATCTTTTCAGAATATTCATGCTAAACGGTACACCCATTGAACCGTACAGATCGTTTTGACGAGCGGGGGGAGTTGTTAACGGAGCAGCCTTTAAAAATCGCAGTTTTTTTTATGAATTAAATATTTAGTCGTTTCCTTTTACAGTTTTTTTTTTTGTTTTGTTTTTTGTGAAATCTTGAACTAAAACCGAGAAACTTTTCAAAGTGTTTAATACAGAGAACACACCTGCTAACCCCCCTCACCCCCACCCTTCCCAAATTAAGAGTTTTGTTACAGCATTAAAAGACGTCCAATGAGTTTGTTACAGTTCAGTTTATGAAGGAAATCCTAAGAGTGTAAATCCGTAATGCCTCTGCACACATGCACAATTTTGATACGAGGGCCTGGAGTGTTTCAATTAAATCCGTCATAATTGTATTTTTTATTATTTTTTTTTAGAAATCTTGTGAAGAGTAAAATTAGTGTAGATTATCTTGAATGTTCCCTGTTGTTTGAATTAGACTCCCTTATCTTATCTGGTCAGATATAAAACAAGATTAAACATGTAGGCTTCATATCTTTTACCTGTCTTCCTTATCGGTTGAAATGAAGTAAAATATACCTTATTTATGTTAAACAACCACGGTTAATCAAACTGCAAAACAACAAGAACAACAAAAAACTAAATAAAGATGGAAAAACATACAATATTTTTAAAACAATAATCACATTTAAAACCCCGGTTATGTTTGGTTGAATTCAACAAGATCATGATAAAAAACAAACATATAATCAAATCAACAAAGGTATGGATCAAGCACGTTTGTTCCAAAATGTTTAGTGTGAGAAAGTGAAAATTGAGCCTAAAACATTTTATGATTTTTTTTTTTTTTTAATCAAAAAGAACTTACAAACAAGGTCGCCTTTGTCAAAGAGATAATTACGGTTTTTGTTTAGTCGCCGCTCCCGTTTAGACATTTTTCTTGGCTCCGTTCTGCAGGTGCTCAATAGTTTCAAAGGCTGCATTCCTTCAAAAACCAAATTCCAGGCGTCATTGTGAATATCACATGTAACCAGTGAGCTTTCCGAAGCTCAAGCTCCATTTTGTGTCCTCATTGCAAGCAGAAAGTGGTTTTCTACTTCCTTCGGTTTTAATGGGAAACATTTGAAACCAATCAAAAGCAGAACGCTCAACCTTGGGACGCTCGACGCGATCCGCAGAGAAGCAGATACAAAAATCCCAGCTCGTCTCGCACAGGTTTGCATCACAAGTTTTTCCCGATTGTTTATATTTACGATTTGGTGATAGAGAGGAAAAAATAGAAATAAAAAATTGTCGCTTTGCTGGAATCTGTATTCTGGCTTTTTTGTCTTGTATGTATCCACTTTAACTCAGGGAGAATTCCCCCACCTGAAGCAGCTTCTCCTCTACTTATCCCCTCTGGAAACAATCCTCCACAGTACTTTTTTTTTTTTTATTCCTTTTTTTTCCCCCAAGAAAAAGCCGTGTGTGCTGCAACCTGCTGAGACAAAGCAGTTGGTTCGGTACGCTCCGTACTTGTTCAGCACTGCTGCCATTTGGCACCGAAGGCAGCCGACACAACCGACGAACAATTTCCTTCGGGGAGTCTTTCAAACTTTGTTGTCATGTACTCCGTATGCCTTTGTAAACTCATAAAGGGAAGACAAAGACCAAACAAAAAAAATAGACGACAAAAAATAAAAACACATAAAAATGACACTTTCTCTTAGCGGCTAGGATTTTAACAGACTTCTCAGCGGTAGTTTAAAAGCGCTACACCAGCTTGGATTCTGATGAAAATTTATAAACTTTGTTTATGTAGTCGCACCCAGTGTGAGGGAATGAAGTAAAAGCATTTCGCCTCGTAAAAAAAAAAAAAAAAAAAAAAATCAAACACGTGGGCTCTCTACCTGTGACTGAACATCAAGTTGAAAGCTATAAGGGAGCGTCTGCTTGCCTTTATCACTAATGGGCCCCCAAACTGCTGCGCTTAGACGGAATATGAATGCACCTCCGGTGAATTATTAATGCGGTGGTGCAGCTCGCATTCTGCCTGGCACTTCCAGAGGTGATCCACCTCCCACGCGGATTGGGAGCTGTCACCCATAATTGGAGAAATCACAACTGCATGGAGTTAAGTGCAGCTCATTCCCCTCCGGTGAAGAATCCCGACGCCGCATCACCAAGGGGTAAGAACATTCGCCTTTATGTTTCTTTCTTTTTTTTATTGCCGTTTTCACTTCGTGTTCTAATATTTTCCTTTCTCTTTCCCCCCCCCCCCTTCCTGTTTATCTGGGGACTTTTATGGCCGACGTCGTGCCGCAAGGAAACTGACCGGAGAATCGTTTCTGAGGATTTCATCCTCAGTGAGCAATGATCAAAAAACGTGACGGCGCTCGCTCAAGGTTCTGAGACGTGCTGCTGCAGCGAGTTCTCGTCGTGACCTCTGACCTGAGTGACAACCCGTGTTTCCGTTGAGCGTTCTCGGCAGTGCTGCGGCGAGGTGAACCGCGTCTGATGGGAAAACACGGTGGCGTTCACGGGGGCAGACGTTCGTGAAGGCTTTGCGGCACATTTTTTCTGACAGAGTGACAACTCCATGCAGAGCTGGTGGATCTCGGGGTCCCACCGAGTGGCCCGGGGGTGTTGTCAAATCGACAGCTCAAAGCACAGAGACCCCCGCTTGTGTCCCAGAGACACGGGCAGAGTCATAGACGAACCGAGGAGGTTTTGTAGTTCGATTATCCCCGAAAGAAAGGGAACCGTCATTTCTCTTGACGGGGGGTGCCACAGTATGCATGGTCAAATTGTGGCAGATTATTCTCAACGGTGCATTCTTTGGAGAATCATCTGGCTGTCAAAAACAATATTGTTTGGGTGAGATAACTCGTGCGCTGACATGTGTTTAGGCCGGTGTAGGTTTTCTGTAGAGGCAGTGACAGGGTCGAAAGGTGAAATCTGTCAGAGTCTAGTCTGTACGATCTGACTGCTGTAAATGGATCTGAATGCTTCTTTTTTTTTTTTTTTTTTTTTTTACAATACCTCACAGAAGCCCAGGCCTTTGTCAAGAGGAATCGTGCAATTTGATTTTAGCCCCCACAAGTGGAATCTAATTACTTTAATCAATTCATTTAATTATTCCACTGCTGCTTTGTGATCAAGTAGTGAAAAGTTCATTTATTTCAGTAATTTAATTTAAAAAGAAAAAAATAAAATAAATTAACTCGTATAGTGCTGCGAATAATTATTTTCCACATTGGGGATTTATTGGGTTTTAGTTTTTGTGTCGCATATTTCAGATCATCAAATAAAGTTCGATATCAAAGATGGACTAAGGAAATAAAATGCAGTCTTTAAAGCAGCAGTATGTAACTTTTATTTAAAAAAAAAAAATCAGTTTTTTTTACATATATTTTGAAACTGTCACTATGTTGTGACGGTGTGCTATGAGACAGATAATCTATGCAAACAATCGATCTCCTCTCTCTTCTACCTAGTTCTATCTAGAAACAACCAATCAGAGCCAGAAGGCGGGTCTTAGCGCTGTCAATCACAATCTTGTGTGGCGCTGGTCACCCCCACTTGCTCCCTATGCTATGCTGCAGCTAGCAAAGAATGTCGTGAACACTAAGGATACATAGCATGATAACAGATGATGACGACAAATAAGCGGCTTTCCTGCAACGGTTAATTGTTTCTCCACCATTAGCACATTTAGCATAATTGATTGACAGCGCTAAGACCCTCCTCCTGGCTCTGATTGGTTGCTTTGGGTTGGGTGTGGTGCGTTTCTTCAGAAGGCAATAGCATCTCGGAGAGGAGGAACCCAACTCTGTGTTTCATAAAGTACTCTGTCACGACATGGTGATATATATAAAAACACATATTCTTTATAAAAGTTACGTACTGCTGCTTTTCGTGTTAACGCTGTGTGGAACTGAAGTGTGCCTCCCTGACTCGCAGAATCAAGAAATCATGTAAAGAGAGAAACAACATGAACGATGTGAGGAAGTAGCACATCTATCAGTCTACAACAGGTTTCAAAACCATTTCTAAAGCTGTGGGGATCCAGTGAACCACACTGGGAGTCATTATTCACAATTGGAGATGACATGGAATAGTGCTGAACCTTTCCTTGAACGGCCGGCCGATCAAAAATTCTCCGAAACGGAGTCGACCACTCATCCGGGAAGCCGCAGCAGAGAAGAGAACAATGCAGGCTTCATTTATTGAATCTAGTTCAGAGTTTATGGGCAAAAATGATACTTATAAAGTGTAAAAGTACTTCCAAAGTACATTTTGCGTTCTATTTGAAAACATATAACAGTCTGGAGAGTAAGAGTGAAATGCAAGAACAGATCTTTGTAATGTAACTGAATAAGCTGAGAGAAAAATGATGGATCGATCCCACAGCTTTTTTCAGAAAACTGGGGGAACCATATGATATTTCCTTAAATGTTATCTAAAACACCAAGTGCAATAGATTGGTATGTAAAGCATGCTTTCATTTTCTTTAAATATTTTACTCTTGTTAATATGAATTAGCATTTTTCTTACCCATCTTAAAACTTTGAAAAATGGGTGTACCTGGTAGCAGAATATTGAATGATTAATGACGCGTATTCTCGAATTCACCACAATTTTACCATTGCAGGGACACGTGTAAGAAACCGAGGATTTAATGTCGCATCACAGAGCTCTAATCACGCACCTAAACTTCCTGTTTAGAATTCAGTTACATTTTGTCTGAATTTAAAGAGGAGTAATTTGTTATGTGGGGTTGTTGTTGTTTTTTTCCCCCCTTTTATAACGTTTCGGACCATTCTTCTTCTTTTGACGCCATTGCCGTTTTTGACTGTTTCTCCCTCTGCATCTCAATTCATACTCACTCGACAGCTGCAGCACGTTCAGGAAATTGCACTCACCTGTTGTTCCCTCCGGTCGTCATTGTCCCAGGACTTAAGTGATCAGTTTTCAGGAACTCTTCCCTGGGATCTCCCGTTGTTCTCATCAAGGTTCCTGTTGTTATTGTCATTACAGCTATGCTTGTGTTCCTGTGTTAGGCTTATCTGTATGTTTTTGGACTTCTTTTGGAGAAACTGTGCCTTTCATTATGATCCTATCTGCACTTCAATCCATGATAATAAAAAAAACAAAAAAAAAAACTTCTGGGGTTGTTCAAGAAAAAACACTACTCAGAAGATAGATTTCAAGAAATTTAAGTTTGCTTTTTTTTTTATTATTATTTTTTTTTTTTAGCAAATGTGTGTTCGTAATATCAAAATAAACGTAAACCGGCTTCAGCGAAAAGCTGTGAAAACCTTTGGAAATTGAGAACGCACAATCCAGTTGGTTGAAAGCTGCAAGCTGTTTTAAAATGTCTGCCAAAATATTCTTTGGTGCTTTTTGTTACAAAAAGTTTGACAACCACCGAACTTCAATATTTAGAGTGTTTGACGACGATCATTACTGGAAATGTGAATTGGTTCTCTAAAACTTTAAAATGGAGTGATAGGGTCTCCACGGCAACTTCTAGAAATTTGTTCTGATTTGACTACATCAACATGATTTTCCTTCGTCCAATTAAGCTACATGTTGCCACATTTTTTTTGTTCTTAATCTAATAACAAAGCTTGCCTTTTGCTTTTCTCCTTTTGCACGCCGGTTGTCATGAGCAGCCTCCTGCTCTGGCAGAGACCGGTTCTGAGCCTTAGAGTGAAACGTTTCCTTCACATGCTGCATACCTCACATTCAACCAGAGTAATGCTTTCAAAACTGGGAAATCTAATTTGCAAAAAACGATGGAATTTGGAAATGAATAAAAAAAAATAAAAAAAAACGTAGAAACCTTTGAGTTTCCTGCCCTCTAACTTCACCACAATAAAGTAAGAAATTGTCTTTCACATCCAGTTCTAAACCCTGTTCAAAAAAGGGTTAAAGCAAACTGTGGAGTACATTAAATTTTAGCCTTAACCAGTCTCTAGCTTCTATGAATAACCTTTTAATGTTCCTCCTTTAGCATTACAGATTAGGAAAGTAATCTACCGTCACCTTTTTGATGGATGGAAAGAGAAAATAATCTGTCTCGTCCTTAATTGGTTCTGTAACGAAACATCATCAGCGACTGGGAAATAATGTTACGACGTTATTCCCCTCATCAGAAACGTAACTGGAGCGTTGCTTTGATGTAGCTGTCATCCAATCATTCACAGCCAACCTGCAAAAAAAAGGGAAATGCAAATATTTAAAGAAGCAAATTGCATATCGGGTCCTCATTCTGTTTGTTCTGCGCCTCCTCGCACAGTAATGATGCTTTGAGGCTTCCTTAGTGCTACTGATCCCAAAAGAGGAAGACGCTTCAGAAAAAAAAAAAAAAATGGATGTATCGACTCACCCCACGAGTCCATCTTTGGACCGCTTTGAAATGAGATGTGAATTTCTTTGGTAAATTTGACCAAATCAAATTTAACTGAATAAAATGTTACAGACATTTTGTTCAATTGTGATGTTTTCACTTGAGAGAAAACGAGCGCAGTAGATGGTCGCGTGGAAACAATTAGGACAGGCCAGGAAATCTGAACTTCTTAATCATGACATTTTAAGATGGATTTATAATCTCTTTATTTGTTTGTCTCTGGAATAGTCGGTTTTAGTTGCACTTGGAAAAAACAAGTAATTTAGCATTGTTTTACACATTAAACAAATTATCATTTTGCTTGATGTTGAATAGACCTTTTTTTTCTTGTATATCAAAGGTTTCTGTTTGCTCATCTGCTGCCAGATTGCATTGTTTCATTGTTGAACGCAAGGGGCAGTTCAACAGTCTGCTGTCGGCTCCATCGTCACATTTTGGGGCTTTAGGAGAAACGTTTTGGCGTCTTGTTTGTCTGGTCTCAGTGTGAACTTGCTTGGGCGATCTGACCTCTGCATGTTTGCAGTGTTTTGTTTTTTTTGTTTGTTTTTTTTTTGTCTCCTCACTTTGCAAAACGCGTCTCATAAAGATTTCAAAGATGATTTTTTGGAACCTCTTTAAATCCATTTCCATACTCATAAGTTGATGCAGTCTTCTTTCTGAAGACCTCGAAGAATCTCACTTCCAAAATCAAGAACAAAACAAACCAGTTGTTTGAGGTCTAATCTTCAGTAAAATGCTAAGTTACAACGTTCTTATTATCCTCACCTGATGTGTGTGGACTTCTTTTTTTGTTTTTGTTTTTTTCTTTACGGTGATCAGACTAGAAAGTATTTTGAGAGAGGAGCAAAACATGCAGCGAACGTCAACGGGGCAGGACTTACTAACCTTCGCCAGGCCCGAATTATTGGGAATAAATAAGTAATGTCTCTCCCTCCCCCTCACAATAAATGATGTTTTTAAGTTTTATAAGATTGCAGTGAGGCTTGTAACAGTGTACGGTTTTACAAAGGCTTAGATAAGTGATGCCGTTCGGATACACAACTGAATCTGAGAAAGTCTTTCAGAAGTTTTTCCTCTGCGACCAGTAAATAACTTTATTTCCCTATCTGATCATTCTCATTCCTTCTTAAAAGATTAAAAGAAATTGTACCTCGCCCACAGCAACTCACTGAGTTGTGTGCCCTTACTCCACCACCGCCGCGCCCCCTCACCCACCTCTTTTTTTTTTTTTTTTTTTTGCTTATCGTGAATTTAATTTGAGTTTGCGAAGTGGACTCGCTGCTGTTGCACATTTGTCAAAACATCAGCAACGGCAGCATGAATAGGTTGAATGGGGGAGGCTCTGGAACGCCACTTTGGAGCTTTTCCCTGGAGAAAATCAGATCAGCCCATTGTGACGGTCCCCCACACACACACACACCCCACCCCAACACACACCTTTGGGTTTTGGAGCTCAGTATTAATTCCTTCAAACTGTGGTGACAACAAAAGCTCGCGACAATAGCCCGAATCTATATTTACACTGCTCTAGTTTGTTGTAAAGTGGGTGTGGATCAACAAGGTTTATATTCTTTTCTTCCTTAAGCCATGTGACAGTCAGTTCTTTGTATTTTTTACTCTACATTGTCAATGAGTCTTCAAACTTGTTTTCTCTTTTCTTTTTTTAACCCCTCCCCTGCCCCCCCCAACAGCGTACGAGCAGGAACCTTTCGTTTTTATATTAGGAGCAACAACAGATTTGCATTGCAGTCACAGTAAACTGTTAAAACCCATTCGAGACACAAAGCAGCAGCTGACAGGGAGTATTTGAGGGAGTTTGCGGTGTGGGAGGACACTTTGAGGGCCCGTTGTACAGCAGAAGTTTGAAGGTGAGGCTAAGTGAACTTGGAAAAGTGATTTCTCAGAAATGCGGGGGCCTCGCTGTTCCTCATCTCAAGGTGGGTAACGCCACAAAGGATGTCGGGGGAGACAAAGTGTTTATGAGTTGTTTGAGGTTGCAATTTAATCTTTTTTTTTTTTTTTTTTGGATCCAGTGCAAATAAAGATGCTGGAATTGCCAAAACAACTGTTTGTCAGCGTTTTTGGCTCGCTGGCAAACGTCAGATGAAGAAAGACTTGACGGAGTAAAAAGAAAAGAGAAGAAGAAAAAAAAGATAGTGAATGCATAAAAGACGGATAGCAAAGAGTGAAACATCAGCAGAGGGTTTTGATGCACTTATTGATCTTGGCAGACTGACACTCCCTCTCATCCCTGGCAGTCTCCTTCTCCCTCCCAGCAGAAATCTATTTTTTTGCACACATCAGCAGAAACGGGGAGGGAAAAATGGCTTTGGGTTGTTAATGAACTCAACCCTGGGTCATGTGATATAACTTTGTTGGGAGGAATTGGAATATCATTAGATCTTATAAAGACCTCTAGTCGGACCCAAAACTTTATTATTGGTTTCCTTTAATAGAGTAAATGTTTGTACTTCCTGTTGTAGAAGAGTTTCTCCCAAAAGTTTGCAAAGAATAATCAATAAGGAACTGTAGACGTCAATACATTTGAACAACAATGGAAAAAAAAAATGTATATCCATCCATTGTCTACTGGCTTCTCCCTGGCGGGTTTGTGGACGCCATTAAAAAATGTGTTGAGTGATATTGCAGCTGTGTATTCATTTTAAATATTATGGCTCAGAGAACATTAGATGATAATAAAACCCGATATGAAATAAATATTTTAAGATACACTTGAATACGAATTTAATACAAAGTTGGTAGCACTTTTCCCTCTGCTGCAAAAAAGATCCTTGGCTCCAATCCTGGTCTGCATGGAGTTTGTATTTGTGAGCTCTTCTCTGCTTCGTTCTCAAATGGTCCAAAAACATGCCTGTTTGATTAATTGGTCTCTTTAAATTGTCTTTTAGGTGTGAGTGTTGTGCTGTGTGTCCCTGGTGACCTGTACTCTCGCCCGGTGACCCCTGGAGATGGGCATCTTCACCTGAAGTACCTTTAAATAACTTTTGTCATATTTAAATGTGATACAATTTATAAAATACATCTATATTGGTGGTGTCTAGCACATTGATAAAACCAGTTTCCATACATAGAACTGAGCGAAACAATATGTTAGAAATCATCTACATTCAATTGTGAGTTTCTCTTGCGTCTGTAAATTATGAATCTTTTCATCTGCTCTTGACAGAGCAACACAAGTATAACAAGCAGATGTCAGCTGGTTAATTAGTCCATCTGCCCAGGTGGGTCTGCAACTCGTAGGTTACTTTAATCAGTGTTTAAAAGTGGTTAATGGTGCTCTTCTGGGTTTTTTTTGTGACTGACAGTGCTTCCAAAATATCCAAATCTGTTTGGATTTTAAGGAAAAAATACATTTACTAGCTGTCGTGTGAGGAAGAAGACTCTGGACAACCTGGACACTTGCCGTGATCTCCCGTTATAGCTCTAGAGACGGTGGACGATGTTTACTGAAACTTTTAAAAAATGCCTCGACACCAGTGACCAGACCTGTGTCTCATTTGAAAGTCAGGGTTTGTGGCAACTTGTTTTATTGGTGACCTTGCTCTATAACCAGCATAGCATGGCCAGGGCCAAAAGTGTAAGCAGATGAATTAACAAAAATAAAAAAACTTCTTTTTTTTTTGCTTACTTGCATGTCCTGCTGAAGGTCATGTGTGCATCCATGTGCAGCGTAAGCAGAAATATGGAAAATATGGCTTTATATACCACAACATTGCTTTGTGCCTGATTCACTGCAGATGATTTGGGACTGAATAAAAAGAATAAATGACCTTTTAAAATATAGTTTTAAATTTATAAGAATTTTACAGTTGTTTTTTTTTTTTGGAAGGCTCGGACACAGCCTTACAAAAAAACAAACAAAAAAAAACCCGGCTGTGTCCATTAAATCAAATGATCCTCCATCGGTAATGAAGTTAAAAATCCACTCATACCGTCATTCAATTCAATTTCAAATGTTTCCAGCTGGAAACTGAATTCAAACGGTCGGCTTTTTTTAGTCAGTAAATGTAGACACAGACAAAAAAAAAAAAAAGAGAGAGAAGAATCCCACTATATCTGGTAAATTAGCTCTCAACTCCTACACAATTTCTTGTACTTACAATGGATTTCACGATGTTCTAATCTGCCACTGCTGAGCATTTATGCAAAAAACACTTAAGGAATGCTTAAGGAACCCCTAATACTCTTAAGCAGCCTCACGGCGCCAGGAGGCATTTCAAGTCATGACTCATGATCACTGTTGTTTTACGTTGTTGTAAACACATTCTTTTTCTCCTATCCTCTGCCTCGCTTGAACTACTTAAAAATTCGGAGCAATAGCTAAATTGCTGAAATGACGCCACGCAGGACGGTCATTTGTTTAATGCAGGACATCGACACGGCCAGTTAGCCGTCTGTTGCTATTTCCCCAAATAAAAATTTTTTTAAAAAAGCAGAAAAATGTGTTGAAGGAAATTTAATTTTAGAAAGTAAAAATTCTTTGTTCACCTTTCTCTGTCACAGTTTGAAGCCTGTCCTGTAATTATTATTTTTTTGTTTACTACCAAGAAGTGTGAAGCGAGGTTTACAGTTGAAATTTGATCTCTTTCATAAAACCAGGACTGAATGCCACAACATCCAAATCCGAAAACCTCTTCCAGCTGTTGCAGGAGCTGAACAAAAATCACAAATTTATATTGATAGCATTTTCCTACTACTTTTCTACCTACATCTATCCATTCTCTAAAAAAAAAAAAAAACATCTATTCATCATGTCAACAGTTTATTTATTTCACCTGCTGTATCATTGAAGAAATAAGTCAGATATTTATTTTTAATGTTGGGCTCTGCGGAGAGGTTATGAGCCGTCAATAACTTACCCGTAGCAGATAACTGCCTGAGCCTCTTCAATTTGGATTTGAGTCTAACTGTGAGTGGGAGTGCAGTCAATGCAAAATTTCATTTTTGACACCTTATCTGATTTCATCCAAATTTTATTTTGCAAATCTTTAAACCACCTTTATGTTTTGCAACAAATAAAGTTCCTTACAAAAGTTTTATTTTATTTTTTTCTTTTTAGCCATTTGAGCGCTTTTGTGTTTTTCCCATACAGCATTAAAACAACAAGAGATTTATGGGATGGATGAAGACAAAGGACCGCCTGATTGCTGAGTGAAGGAAAAATAATATCTGGTTTTCAAATTGTTTTACATCCTGAATCTGTCTCAGGCCTTTACAGAACAACAGGAGTCATACTTAGTGATTAAATTACATACAAGTGAAATTACAGTACTGTTAAAAAATAAATAAAATAAAAAAAGCTATGTACCGATTTCTGCTCTTTTTGCTTTTTCTTCCACACTGAAATATTCAAAACAATCAAACAAACTTTTATTGTCAGGCAAACAATTACAAAATATACACTAAATGCAGTTTTGAAATGATGATTTTTGGTTTCGGTTTGAAATACATTGTTACGCTCCAATAGCTAGGCCAGCTGCTTACCGCACCAGCTAGCAAATCTCATAGTTTACCGACTTGTAGCACTACTTGATTTATCAGGCCTGTCCCATGGAGCACAGGCCTGGTTAGCAAAATCATGTGGGTCTTGTTTTAGCTAGCATGTAGCTCCAGGATTTCGCTCATGAAGCTCTTTTTTTTTTTTAGTCCATTCATCTTGACAGAAACCTGGACCGTTTTAAAACTTAAAAAGGAACTAAAATTAAAATGGTTAAAAATAGAAATAATAATAAAAAAGAAGGTAATAAGAAAGAAAATCCATAACTAGCTTGAAGCCAGAAACACAGAAAGCAGACCTCTGTCTCTCTATGTTAGACTGGGACCTCAGGATGCATTGTACATCACANAGTGAATGCATAAAAGACGGATAGCAAAGAGTGAAACATCAGCAGAGGGTTTTGATGCACTTATTGATCTTGGCAGACTGACACTCCCTCTCATCCCTGGCAGTCTCCTTCTCCCTCCCAGCAGAAATCTATTTTTTTGCACACATCAGCAGAAACGGGGAGGGAAAAATGGCTTTGGGTTGTTAATGAACTCAACCCTGGGTCATGTGATATAACTTTGTTGGGAGGAATTGGAATATCATTAGATCTTATAAAGACCTCTAGTCGGACCCAAAACTTTATTATTGGTTTCCTTTAATAAAGTAAATGTTTGTACTTCCTGTTGTAGAAGAGTTTCTCCCAAAAGTTTGCAAAGAATAATCAATAAGGAACTGTAGACGTCAATACATTTGAACAACAATGGAAAAAAAAAATGTATATCCATCCATTGTCTACTGGCTTCTCCCTGGCGGGTTTGTGGACGCCATTAAAAAATGTGTTGAGTGATATTGCAGCTGTGTATTCATTTTAAATATTATGGCTCAGAGAACATTAGACGATAATAAAACCCGATATGAAATAAATATTTTAAGATACACTTGAATACGAATTTAATACAAAGTTGGTAGCACTTTTCCCTCTACTGCAAAAAAGATCCTTGGCTCCAATCCTGGTCTGCATGGAGTTTGTATTTGTGAGCTCTTCTCTGCTTCGTTCTCAAATGGTCCAAAAACATGCCTGTTTGATTAATTGGTCTCTTTAAATTGTCTTTTAGGTGTGAGTGTTGTGCTGTGTGTCCCTGGTGACCCGTACTCTCGCCCGGTGACCCCTGGAGATGGGCATCTTCACCTGAAGTACCTTTAAATAACTTTTGTCATATTTAAATGTGATACAATTTATAAAATACATCTATATTGGTGGTGTCTAGCACATTGATAAAACCAGTTTCCATACATAGAACTGAGCGAAACAATATGTTAGAAATCATCTACATTCAATTGTGAGTTTCTCTTGCGTCTGTAAATTATGAATCTTTTCATCTGCTCTTGACAGAGCAACACAAGTATAACAAGCAGATATCAGCTGGTTAATTAGTCCATCTGCCCAGGTGGGTCTGCAACTCGTAGGTTACTTTAATCAGTGTTTAAAAGTGGTTAATGGTGCTCTTCTGGGTTTTTTTTGTGACTGACAGTGCTTCCAAAATATCCAAATCTGTTTGGATTTTAAGGAAAAAATACATTTACTAGCTGTCGTGTGAGGAAGAAGACTCTGGACAACCTGGACACTTGCCGTGATCTCCCGTTATAGCTCTAGAGACGGTGGACGATGTTTACTGAAACTTTTAAAAAATGCCTCGACACCAGTGACCAGACCTGTGTCTCATTTGAAAGTCAGGGTTTGTGGCAACTTGTTTTATTGGTGACCTTGCTCTATGACCAGCATAGCATGGCCAGGGCCAAAAGTGTAAGCAGATGAATTAACAAAAATAAAAAAACTTCTTTTTTTTTTGCTTACTTGCATGTCCTGCTGAAGGTCATGTGTGCATCCATGTGCAGCGTAAGCAGAAATATGGAAAATATGGCTTTATATACCACAACATTGCTTTGTGCCTGATTCACTGCAGATGATTTGGGACTGAATAAAAAGAATAAATGACCTTTTAAAATATAGTTTTAAATTTATAAGAATTTTACAGTTGTTTTTTTTTTTTGGAAGGCTCGGACACAGCCTTACAAAAAAACAAACAAAAAAAAACCCGGCTGTGTCCATTAAATCAAATGATCCTCCATCGGTAATGAAGTTAAAAATCCACTCATACCGTCATTCAATTCAATTTCAAATGTTTCCAGCTGGAAACTGAATTCAAACGGTCGGCTTTTTTTAGTCAGTAAATGTAGACACAGACAAAAAAAAAAAAAAGAGAGAGAAGAATCCCACTATATCTGGTAAATTAGCTCTCAACTCCTACACAATTTCTTGTACTTACAATGGATTTCACGATGTTCTAATCTGCCACTGCTGAGCATTTATGCAAAAAACACTTAAGGAATGCTTAAGGAACCCCTAATACTCTTAAGCAGCCTCACGGCGCCAGGAGGCATTTCAAGTCATGACTCATGATCACTGTTGTTTTACGTTGTTGTAAACACATTCTTTTCCTCCTATCCTCTGCCTCGCTTGAACTACTTAAAAATTCGGAGCAATAGCTAAATTGCTGAAATGACGCCACGCAGGACGGTCATTTGTTTAATGCAGGACATCGACACGGCCAGTTAGCCGTCTGTTGCTATTTCCCCAAATAAAAATTTTTTTAAAAAAGCAGAAAAATGTGTTGAAGGAAATTTAATTTTAGAAAGTAAAAATTCTTTGTTCACCTTTCTCTGTCACAGTTTGAAGCCTGTCCTGTAATTATTATTTTTTTGTTTACTACCAAGAAGTGTGAAGCGAGGTTTACAGTTGAAATTTGATCTCTTTCATAAAACCAGGACTGAATGCCACAACATCCAAATCCGAAAACCTCTTCCTGTTGCATGAGCTGAACAAAAATCACAAATTTATATTGATAGCATTTTCCTACTACTTTTCTACCTACATCTATCCATTCTCTAAAAAAAAAAAAAAACATCTATTCATCATGTCAACAGTTTATTTATTTCACCTGCTGTATCATTGAAGAAATAAGTCAGATATTTATTTTTAATGTTGGGCTCTGCGGAGAGGTTATGAGCCGTCAATAACTTACCCGTAGCAGATAACTGCCTGAGCCTCTTCAATTTGGATTTGAGTCTAACTGTGAGTGGGAGTGCAGTCAATGCAAAATTTCATTTTTGACATCTTATCTGATTTCATCCAAATTTTATTTTGCAAATCTTTAAACCACCTTTATGTTTTGCAACAAATAAAGTTCCTTACAAAAGTTTTATTTTATTTTTTTCTTTTTAGCCATTTGAGCGCTTTTGTGTTTTTCCCATACAGCATTAAAACAACAAGAGATTTATGGGATGGATGAAGACAAAGGACCGCCTGATTGCTGAGTGAAGGAAAAATAATATCTGGTTTTCAAATTGTTTTACATCCTGAATCTGTCTCAGGCCTTTACAGAACAACAGGAGTCATACTTAGTGATTAAATTACATACAAGTGAAATTACAGTACTGTTAAAAAATAAATAAAATAAAAAAAGCTATGTACCGATTTCTGCTCTTTTTGCTTTTTCTTCCACACTGAAATATTCAAAACAATCAAACAAACTTTTATTGTCAGGCAAACAATTACAAAATATACACTAAATGCAGTTTTGAAATGATGATTTTTGGTTTCGGTTTGAAATACATTGTTACGCTCCAATAGCTAGGCCAGCTGCTTACCGCACCAGCTAGCAAATCTCATAGTTTACCGACTTGTAGCACTACTTGATTTATTAGGCCTGTCCCATGGAGCACAGGCCTGGTTAGCAAAATCATGTGGGTCTTGTTTTAGCTAGCATGTAGCTCCAGGATTTCGCTCATGAAGCTCTTTTTTTTTTTTAGTCCATTCATCTTGACAGAAACCTGGACCGTTTTAAAACTTAAAAAGGAATTAAAATTAAAATGGTTAAAAATAGAAATAATAATAAAAAAGAAGGTAATAAGAAAGAAAATCCATAACTAGCTTGAAGCCAGAAACACAGAAAGCAGACCTCTGTCTCTCTATGTTAGACTGGGACCTCAGGATGCATTGTACATCACACTGCATTAAAAAGGGACAGTAGATTGATTTTCTAGCATCTCTGAAAGGTTTATAGTTTAATGATTAACTATAACTTGACAAAACCTTTATGTGCTTTAGCCTAGGATTCATTTTTCAATAATGAATCGATAGAACGAAAGCTCAGCAAAGCTCCTGAGGCCTTCTTTAAAACCAAGAATGCAGACACTTAATATGTCTTAATATTCTGGAGGTAAACAAAGAGGAAAGGGTCTGTCTGGGTAATTTAACTGAAGGATCAATAGGTAATTGACAACATCCTAAAAAAGATATTTCCTCTTGCCGCAGGCGAGAATTAGTACTGTAACCTCTGATTTAGTGTTGGGGGATCTAGTTGTTTTTGTTTTTTCATGCGCCCCCAGTTCCTCTTCTCCTTGCTTAAAGCATCGATTTCGTCCCACCAGTCTGGATTTTCCTTTTCCAAATAAACAGCACCCACTGTGCTTCAGTGAAACCAGATTTTATTTTTCATCTTGATTTATGGATTATGTTCTTAATGAGTTCAATCTCCTCACATACCAGTTGTAAAAAATAAAAGATCTATATATTTTTTTCATTTCAACTCATGAGTCGGTAGGACTCTTTCCATCGGATTTAGTCGGTTGTAGAAGGAGAGAAGAAGGAAACCAACAGCATTTTCTCCCAACAGCTGGTGGAGATTAATTTTCATCCCTGCATGGCTGCAGAAGGCGTAAAGTTCTAAAATCAAAGTCTTGCAGGTGCAAAATTGAATCTTAAATGTAAATTGATTTGGAGATCAAACATTCTTCAGTCCCTCTATCATTTTAATCAGGAAAAGTAGAGACACTGGTAGAGTGGAGAGGTGCTTGAAATTTTTAATTCACGAAATGCATCTCCCACCCTTGATTAAGGGTACGCATGTGTGTGCTTGTGCGTGCGCGTGTGTGTGTGTGGGAGGAGGAAGGGCCACAAGCTGCTGGTGTTGCACTGTTTGGACTGGTTGGAACATGTGATCGGTGTTGGTTTCTGCGTTTCTGCTGCTAATTTTACTCACCTGAGGAATAAAATTAAAATAATACTTTGGAGAGTCCCGCAAAGCTTTGTGTGGGACTGTCGGTGGCAGCAGTGAATCATTTCAGCCGGCTGCAACGACAAAGGAACCACACTGACCTTCAGCCATTCACACTGTCCCCGTAACTGTAGACGTTGCAGAAATAATGAAGAAAAATGTGGCCGTGAACCTAATTTCCTTTTTGTTCTCTTGCAAGCTGTTTTGGTAACCTGAATGTCAGAATTCCTGAGATCGGATTGTTGCTAAATCAGTTTTTCCTGGTCGGTATAATGAAGTAGAATATTATTAGGGACTCAAGGAGCTAAATCTTCACTGACATCTAAAATGAAAGACACAGGGACAGGCGTAAGGCGGAGGTTGCTCCAATATATCGTGTTGAGCTTTGGAATTGTGTTGTACCTCAAAAAAAGAAAAAGAAAAAAAAACTACTGGACGCAATAAAAGGTTCCAAAGATACTGTTTATACGTGGTTATATTCCTGTCATATTCAACATTGACCAGGGCAAACGTTAATATCTCAGATGTCTGAAATAAATTAAAAGCAAACCACGGGTTTGTTTTAATTGGCTTAGCAATGACCAGATCTAGAGTTGTGGTCCAACACATAAGTGTGAAAGTTTCACTCGTACATTAAGATCTTTTAAAAATACTAAATGATGCAACACAAAGATCACAAAGATCATGCTAAAATACAACAGCACAGAAGCAAATACTTTTACTATAGTAGACAACACTAGACTAAAAGTTTTTGTTTTTTTCCCCCCAGACCAACAAAATATAAAACAATCAACCTAAAAAAAATGAAGGAAATTTTTATGGCTTTCTTTTTAAAAGACAAACATGTGATATTTCTTTATAAGTTTATTTATCATTGATCATGTTAAAGAAAAAAAAATGAAATCACAAATAGTTTTCCCTTTATAATTTTAATAGTCATCATGACGTCATGACTTAATGTTTTGTGAGTGTTTCTGTTTTAGCAACTCACTAAAAACGACAATAAACTCCGTTTGTGATCTGGCAAATCAAACTTATTTAATTATGAATCAAACTCAAAAGCCTCTTAGTTCACAGAATTTCTGATTTCTGTCTTTTTATGCAATGAATAAGAAGTTTGTAAACAATCCCTCCCCCACCTCACCCCCTCAAACTTCTTCATCATTTGATTGGAAAAATATTGAAGCTCTACAGAGCCAAAGCTTTTGGTGTGAAAGCCTTATTGGGGTCCCTGAATATGTATCTCATTGGTCCTTCCTTTAACATTCAAACACAACTTGAAGCACAGAGTTTCAAATTGCCCATGTGAAAACTCTCAAATGAGGAAATTAAGGATGTATTTATTTAAAATGACTATTTCACCCCTCGGGCCTTGCAGCGCCTCAGAAGACACGCGGTTCTTCTCGGGAGATAAAAGGTCGGGCCTCAGACAGCGGCAGAGACGAGTTTTTGCGACGTTTGAAAAGCAGTTTAAGTATTAAAAACCAGGCGTGGACTCGGAGACGCACGCTGATATAATGCGTCTGATACCCCGGATCAAAACCGCAACATTTGGACTGTGATATACGCGGGAACAGACTTCACACATTTGTTCCTTGAAGGCTGCAGGACTCCTTTGGTCTTCTGAGAGCGTCTCATCTTCCGTTGCCACTCGCCCCTCTCTCGTCGTCTCGCCCCTCGCGCATTCTCGCTTCTTTTATTTTTCCCATCTCCATTTCCCAACATGGCACATGGACGCTTTGTTCTCGCTAAGCTCATTATGAGGGGCCCGCACGGAAGAATGGGATAGGGGAGTTGAAGGTGTTAGCACGCCGGAGCACAGCCTCTCATCCGTGATACGCCCAGCTAATTACGACGCTTGGCTACTGTCGCCGCTTTCCCTCCTCTCGTAGCCGGGGAATGGATTAAACTCCTGGGAATGACCTGCCCTAGATTTTATGCTACATTGAACTCTTAGCAAATTAGAAGAGGGTCATCCTCGGACAGCTAATTGCCAGAAGCGTATGGTGCATTAACTCATAATCAAGATTAAATTGCACATCTCCTGCCTGGACTGATTGACATTACTTTAAGCTCGACTAAAATGAGGGGGGAGGGGGGTGGGAGGAGAAGAAGAAGAAGAAGAAAAAAAAATCTGCTTTGGTGTGAATCGCAGCTCAGATCACTGCAGATGTGCAGAAAATAAACATCGTTTAGCTTCCATAGCAACAGCAAGGCATTCATAGCCCTAATCAGGATGTAAAAGCACGAGGGGAAACGTGTCAATCAAACCGTCATCAGAAATCCTTCATTTGACAAAACGAGAGATGAGCTAATCCGATGTTTCAAATCGCTTTGTGATTCTTCTCCCTGCTTTTTTTTTTTTTTTTTTTTACAAGAAAAGATCTTGAAAGCAACTGTTGACAAAATGAATAGATGAGCAATTATTGGTTTCAGGGGAATGACAGATGGAGGCAGAATCAAAGCGAGAGCAAACTGCGTGAGAGCTCAGCAGAATTTAAAAGGGATGGAGAGGAGGGGGGGGATGGGGGAGTGAAAAAAACGACAATGCAAATATGCCACACCAAACGAGAAGTTTCTCTTTCAAGTCTTCTGTTAAGCCAAAAATATACAAATAATTCATTGCGATAACTGGGGAATCGGATGATAAACACAATCTGTTTGGAGACTTTTGCAACCTGTAAAGTCGGTATAAAAGACGCTCCTGCAGTGCCTCGCGCAGGCTTTCATCCCCCCTTGAACTTTGTCACGTTTTGGCGTGTTGCAACCAGCACAAAGTGGTGGGTACTTTTTTTTTTTTTTTTCCTTAGTTTTCGACAACAATAAAAACAATCTTAGAAGTGCTTATTTATTCACCCACCTAGAGAGCATATTTAACACCTTCTCCGTTAATTAAGGCGGCTCAACCGGTGTTGCACAACTGACAACTTTTTAACCACAGAACTTTATTCGCGTAGCACCTTTCAAGATAAAAAAAAATAAAAAATCACCAGGTGCTTCAACAGATAAGCATAACGAATATGCAGAACAAAATGAAGCAAAAGCATATTTAGAATAACATTTCACAAAGTAGCTCAATCTTGGATGTACTGGAGAGTGTTAGTGAACATCAGTTTAAGTATTGTCAATTCTTTGTTGGATTTCAGTCTGGACTTTGACTGGGACACTTCTAAACATGACAATGATTTGATCTAAAGTATTCCATATTAGTTGTGTGTTTATGGGGTTTTTTTTTTCCTGCAGCAAAGTGAATCTCAAATATTCTGCTGCCTTTAGCGCTGACGGTCTCTCCATCGACCAGCTTCCCACTGAAGAAAAGCTTGATGATGCTTCATCAAACCTTTACAGAACAGTTTGATTCATACTGAGATGAAATCACAGACAGGCAGACTTTATTTACTGTTTTGGGAACATCTGCTGGAAATAGCTTGCGCTGGATTTTGTCTAAGAATACCGGAACAAGATGCATGCTCCATTATGTTTTAATGTATCATATATTAATAAAAAAAACCATAAAAACTTACATTTTATTTCCACTTCAATTCGACTTTGCATTGTGTCGCTTTTTTCCCTTAAAAGCTAAAATGTGCAAGGTGGCAAAAGGTAAAAAAAATAAAAGTAATAAAATATTTACAGTCTCCTTTGCCGCCATTCGAGTCTGTCAGGTTTTTGAAGTTTGCAGATAAAATTGATTACTGCGCCGCACGAGGTCTGTCGGTCAAGCTATCAATGGCGGAAGCAAAGGCCTCCCGTCATTGAGCGCCGGGCGACCTCTCCGAAACGTCGCACTTATCTGTCTCACACTTCTGAGCCTGACCTCTTTTTGTAAAACACAAAGCTGATACTCAAAAGGCCCTGCCATTCACACTGGCCTTTAAAATGGCCTTTAACTCCTTTTCTTATTTCCTTTAGAGAACACTCAGAAATAAACTCGGCCAAGTCACGACAGTACGACTTGTGTGTTGTGTCCTTCGGGGCGGCGGGGGGGCGGTGGAGGTATCTCGTTGGAGAAAGTTTTGGTGGAAGATCGGATGAGGCGAGGGACGACGGCGACTCTCCGAAGCGACGCACGAGAACGACGAGCCGGAGGACGAAGATTCCCCCCTTTTCTGCAAATAACTCTGACATTTCTCCCCTCCGCATTCCAATATCTCACCAATAACAATTAGCTGAGCGATTGTTGTGCTAATTACTGTGTGATTGAATATCTGGTGCGTTGCCAGAGAGGCAATCTCCGCCGCAGCTTGTGTATATTTACCTCCAACAGAACAAATGTCAAAAGAGTCACGTCGCTGCTTGAGAGCAAAGGAACCGACGTAAATGCATGGAACTTCGTTATCATCCATGTCAACACGAATGAATCAGTACAGGAGAACTCTACGGGTTTTTTTTATTTTTTTTATTACCTGACCTCAATTTGTATCTAGCGCTCTGATTTATTTATTTTTATCAACACTTCCTGAAACGACATGGAGACAGCTCTGTAAAGGGCTCTTCACATGCAAATTTCGAAGGAAGTCTTTGGTGACGCCGTGGGAGTTTGCTATCAAGTGAGATTAATGAGTTAGTGAGCTATGCTAAGCCTAAAGCTCACTAACTTTAGTGAGCTTTAAGATGGCGAGATCATAATGGGTCACTGTGCTCCAAAGGAAGCCACTGCCATATTCAAAGTAGCTTAACCACCCCCTCCCTCCCCCCGCTTATTTCTATGTTGACAATTTCTTTCTTTGAGTTACGCTTCAGCCAAGCCTGGCTTGGTTTGCAGTAAAATGTGATACTGTCAAATGCCTGCTTAGGTCTTGAATTGTTCATCTCTGTTTTGGTAAAGTATAAAGTGTCTGGATCCACGACAGTTGGCAGAAGAGCTCCGGTTTACCGTCTCTATTTTATTTCTCTGCAATGTATATTTTGCTTCTTGCACGCGATAAGAGCAACTTGCATATTTTGAATAGTTACTGCTTTATTGTTCATTAGAAGTTAGCTAGTGATGCTTTTTGACGTGGCCACCTTACCAGTTACCCAGATCGGCATTAGAAAGACGGCGAAAGAAATGACTAAATTAGTTTCAGTTGCAAAAAGTCAGAATATTGAGCAAATTGTTTTAGACTTTTTTTTTTTTTATTGTAAACTTCAAAGTTTGAAGGTTTACATATTTTTCTTTTTCATATTTGGTAGATATCTTCCAAAGAAATTTTCTCAGGTGATTGCATGTACGCCAAAACACGAACTTTGTTGTCCTTATGCCACTTTGCAATTAAAATAGCTCCTTCTAAATGCCATTGTACATTAGAGTGATCAGTTTGTGGCCAAACTGGATGATTTATTGGAATCTCCCTTCAACGTTTCCTCCTTATGTCATCCATTTTACGTGGTGCACCAGTTCCTCCTGTAGCAAAACAATAACATAATGCTGCCAACTTTGTGATGGGACTTACACAGTTGCATTCTATAAATGAACACATGTATTCTAATAAATATTGTCAGATTAAAAGTCACTTTAAAAAAATAAACCTTAAGGCAAGGAATTAAACATTTCTTATTGGTCTGTAATAGTCCAATCTTAAGTGTCATGTTTTCTTTCACTGCAAGTTGACAAATCTTCACAATTTCTAGAAGTAAAGGCATTAAAACATCAGTAATTAACAGTAAACAGTCTGTAATTATTCGATGTAATGAGTTTTACTTAGTGCAAAGGTGTCAAACTCATTTTCATTTCTTCCCATTTAGACTTGCACATTATCTTTTGTGACCACACACACACACACACACACACACACACACACACACACACACACACACACACGAATGACAAGATAGGAAACTTTGCTGCTGTGGCAGCAACTTTAAATTAAACGGATCACAGGAGAAGGCTCCAAAATAAAGGTCTTACCAGCTTTAGACAGCATCCACACAAGGTCTTTTTTCTGTGAATTAATACACAAATTTTACACTAAAACACATTCATCTCTGGGACACTTGACCTCTTTGATGCGCCACAGAAAAAAAAAATAACATCAAACAATATGAATCCAATTAAATCAGATGTTACAAATTGACATATTGATGAAAAAACTCTGAATTTGGAAATGGTGTTAAACAAATTCTGTCATAACTCTGGTATCTAGAAACAGACAAGAAAAAAAGTTGTTTTTAAGCAGAATGTGTAAATAACTGGGTTAAATTTAACATATGTGCTTATAAGCAAACGACAACATAATATAGTTTATTTACTGTGTAATATAGTTTATTGAGCTGAAATTTCCAGGGTGACGTCACCCATGTGTGCAACACAGGAACATATAGAGTCTAGATTGATAGCCTCAGTCTGGTCCTCTGATTGGTCCAAACTCTAAGGTCCAGCATTCTTATTGGGCAGTAGGACAGTTTGTAATGAGATGAAATTACCAACCTTAAAAACTAAAATTAGACGAGTGAGAAGATGACTGCAGCACGCAACATATAAAAGTCAAACTAATACGATAAAACTTTCCCACTATCTAAATAAACAGAGCCCACTTTTAAATGCTATTGTTTTGTTTTTTTCTAGTTCCATACACAACAAGCAGAAAACCAATTAAATAAAATTAAAGTATGACAGCATTTCTTTTTTTCTTCTTCTTCTTATTTTTTTCCCACCCTCACAAGTAACAGTTACTTAAAATGTCGTGCACCTTAATAAGCACACAGCGGCTCCTTTAGATAAATCGATTCGGCATTCACTTCATCCTTTCTCCGCCGCCTCTGCTGGCAACCGCAAAAATGGGACAGGCGAGCAGAGCGTTGCTGCTTCACCAACTCCTTAACCTGCAGAGATGCTGCTGCTGCCGTTCCACTCCGAGTGCTACCTCCGTCTCCGCCCTTCTCTCCGTGCCTCCCTTTTTTTTTTCTTCTTCTTCTTCTTTGCTCCGAGCCGCTCTCTCCGCTCCTGTCAGGTCCTTGTTGCCTGGCAACTGCTGTCTTAAGATTTTCCCGGCAGAGTTTGGAAGGTAATAAAACAATGCCCCAAGACAAACAGAAGCTGGAACCGGAAAGGCCTCGGGGATAAAAATGGAGGGGAGAGGAAGAAAGTGAGCGAGGACGATGGTTCCCTTATAGGATAATCAAAACTCTCTCCTAGGCTTAGCTGTAACAAGAAAGGGAGACTAACGGCATCAAATTCGGCTCTGAATTTGTGACTCTGACAGGATATTGAGAGAAAACTTGTGGGGGGAAATAAGAAAAAAAAAAAAATGCAAATTGAAATGTTATTCCAAGGTGACTGAGCATCCACGCAGAGAAACAGATGTCTTCTTCAAGGTTTCTGAGTCCCAAGGTTATGCAAACATATGGTAATACATTACAACACTCTTCATCTATTGAAAGAAACTCTTATTCACCTTGAGTGTGGTTTTTACAGTAGGAAGCCTGCATGCGGGTTATGATTGACATATTCAAGATGTTTATTTGCGCAACAACCGGTCGGCTTTTTATCCCCCAAACCACCAGCAGGATGTGTCGGTTTTCACCACGTCTGCAGAGAGAGAAATGTTTGTAAAAAGTCAAAACACTGAAAATCTGATGCATCAAGCAGATTTAATATTATTGAAATTTTACCCCTTCCCCTCCCCCATCATGTCACTTTGAGATATTAATCCTGCAGGAAATAAAACATTTGGCTCCAACGCCGATTTTATGAAATTTATGAATGCAAAGACGGGTATCACTGAAAAAACCAATGAACTTCTTCCAAAATGTTCGATTTTAACTCAACTGTATTATTCAAAGTGAGTGATTTGGTCGGGTCTCGGTGAAACAGAATCTCATTGATAGTTAGTTTAACGGTTCATTTTTAAAAGTGAACCTCTTACAGATTTCTTGCACACACATTTTAAGTGTTTATTTTCTCCGACTTTGACCATGAGTGCTTAGAACTAATGAAAACTTCATTTAAATCTCTCAGGATATTAAAAAAAAAAAATAAATAATCAAATGGCCAGTTAAAATGATTTTAGACGGACACATTTCATGATTTGGTAATCAAAATCATGCCAAAAATTGCCAACTTAACATCTGTCCAGCATGTGTAGTATGTAATTTACATATATATAAAAAAATACACTTTTTTGTACATATCTGTTGAAACTGTCACTTTGTCCTGACAGGATATGAGAGAGATAATCTGTGAAACAAATCAAGCTCCTCTGCCTTCTCCCACTGCTCCCAGTGCTAACCACTGTGTGAAGTGAATCTACTTAAGTTATGAGTTTCTTATTTTCTTGTTTAGTTTTTGTTAATTCATAAAGATACAGCTTATTACAACTATAAGTTGTGAGATAGTTGAACCTGGATTGTTTTTTCTTTTTTCTTTTTGCACCAAACAACAGGGGAAAACCCTCCAAAGTAATCATGAAACACGGCACAGGGCCCTCTCTGCTGTAGCTCAACTCTCGAATTCAATTAATTATTTTATTGTATAGTTTCAATCTGTGTGGTCGCCGTCGGAGATGTCAGGTGGAATTGAAGGCGAGAAAGATGAAAGACGCTCTCCTCCCCTCCCTCACTAATCAAAATGCAAATATCCGTCTTCCTATCGGGGCGTTGGTGCGTCACTGAGGGTGCACACCGAGGCTCCGAAATGAAACATGATGAATACACAGGTTTGATGGCCGCGCCGAAATAAATAAAAGATCGCTTTTGAAAATAAATAGTTTAAAAATGGCAAATGATGAGAGTCACTGTAAAGTTGCAAAAGAAATCGGGAAGAAGCCAAACGCAAAGTTCAGCAACAATGGGACACGTCAGAAAGGCCTCAGAGCTCCAGGGTCTGTAACGAACATATGCAGCGATGTGCTGAAATCAAAGTCAATTCATAACTTAAACCACAATGTCTGTTGTTACCATTAGTAGCCATATTAAGGGTGAGCAGTTTTTTTTTTTTTTTTTACAGAAGATTCATATGTTAATTACATT